>NC_143129.1:185192587-185347379 GCF_059928025.1 Delphinapterus leucas | reverse complement strand
TTACTTGTTCATTCTTTCATTCACTCACACTTTCAATGAATATTGCATTCTTCTACCTTGTGCCCCAAACCACTGGACTCAGAGAGTCAAAGATAGACCCAGAGGCCTTGTCCTCAGGAAGCTTTGAAGAGCAGTGTGGTTCCATGGCTCTTGGGAACTCACGGTGTGTGAGCCTTTGAAAGAGGAAGTCCGTCCGGAATCAAGCCTGTTCAATTTTGTTAAACTGAAAATTTTGCAAATGTCTTCAACTGTGGACTCTATTCTTCCTTACACTGTGAAAGCGAGAGCATGGACACACTGTGCAGTGTGCCTCCCAGGTACACTGATCGGGGCAACACGGGGTCATGGGTGAGAGCACGGACTTGGATCCAGACAGATCTGGGTTAGAATCCCAGCTCTGCTGCTTGTAGCTACGGGATCAGGGCCCCCTGAAACTCACTAGGCTTTGGTTTTCTCATAAGTAGTTTGCTGATAATGGTTCCTGCCCCAGTGGGAGGATTAAATAGGTAAAGGAATTGGCAAGTTTTACCCCGTGGTCAGGAGGGATGGTGACTGCTGTGTGCCATGCGGTATCTCTGCCGCCTCTCAAAGTGCACACACACACACACACACACACACACACAACACAGGCTCCTATAACCCTGGCCTGGGAGGCAGCAGTGACCCTGCCTTCTTGAAGTTGTCTGAGCTGCCAGCTCCCCAGACTGGGGGGAACCCTGACTCACCGCGATGGGTTATTGAACTGCCTTGCTGCCGGATGTGATGGGCAGGGTTCTTATAATGTCAGTTAGATCTGGGAAATGGACCAAGCATGATTTCCAGCTAAATGAAACACTTCGGGACACATCATCAACTAAATAGATGATGCTTTTGAGAAAGTCCCTGAGGGTTGTGTCAGGGGGTGGACCCTGGAAGGCCGCCTTCTCCGTCCTCACCCCAGGTGATGCCGCATCGCCTGAGCTGGCTCCGTGGGAGCCTCTGGCTGTGAGCACCAGCGCCTCAAGTCTTAGTGTACTTGCAAGGGTAGCAGAGATCTGATCCGTACAGAACACTTGGTCCTTTCTGGGCTTTGCTCTCTTTCACCCCCTCCCGTTCCCTTTCTGCCTTCCCGTTTCCTGGCTCTGACTACAGAGGATTATTTAGGAAAGTCACATTGCCTCTCTAGGCCACCCCACTCCACACCCCACCGTGACATAGCAGCTGTGCGTGCGGGGAGAGGGAGCTTGTGTGTTTGTAGGCTGGAGGGGGTCATGCATCCCGGGCCCCCCTGGAGAGCCCTGACTCCTTGCTCTTGGTTCTGAAGGGCATGACTGCCATGCCAGCAAGTTCATCTCTGCCAGTGCAGAGATTCCTACAGATACCTCTTTCTTCATGGCACTGTCCCACGCTGGGCCAGGAAATGCCCTTTGGTCTTCCAGCCACCGTGGAGGGAGCTTATGTCACACAGACTACGTGGTCTCCATCATGGCTCCACCACATGCGGGCTTTTCAGTTGTGCGGGCTTATCTACAGGACCCTGTTTCCTTCCCTACATGGGTGAAATACCTTCCTCAAATGTGGTGAGGGTGCAGTGTGTTGCTCGTGAGATACCCAGCACACTGCCTGGCACAGAAGACGCCAAATCTTTCACTTTCTTAAGATCTCAGAGACATTTCCTTCTAGATCTTCTTCCCTAGCTAACCAACACCCTCACTCCTTCCTGCCCTTGCTGGCCACCATCTCAATACATTCTATCATGGGCTATAGCTTAGACCTTTTTCTTGCCTTTTATTACTGGTTCATCCATCCATCCACCCATCCTCCCATCCATCATCCACCCATCCTCCCATTCTCCCATCCGTCATCCTTCCATCATCCCATTCTCCCATCCATCATCCATCCATCCATCCATCACACCTCCATGATCCACCCATCCATCCATGATCCACCCACCCATCCTCCCACCCCTTCACCTATCTATTTATCCATCCATCAGTCATTCATTCACCCCCTCATCCATCCACCCACCTGTCCATCCATTCCTTGTTTCAATCATCCAGTGATTTATTGGATGTTTCCTCCATGTATATGCCAGGCTGTGGGAAGCAGAGCAGACTCAGTCTCTGTGTTCACTCAGCTTACAGTCCAGCAGAGGACAGAGACGATGAAACAGGTGTGTGTGTATATGTGTGTATGTGTTGGGGGTGGGTGCTAGGCAGGGAGAGTAAGGACTGCTTGGGAAATGCATGGCAAGGTCACCAAACATGGTCCAGCAGGATCAGAAAGACTTCATGAGGAAGTGACTCTTACCTCCTTGACTACATACAAGGAACTCAGGGACAGGTACTGTGCTTTTCAGGGCCTGAGAAAACCAGTCTCATCAGCAGGCAGTCAGTCGAGGGCCTACTATTTCTATGAGGTACTAGGTTTACAAGGGATGAAGATGCAAAATAAATAGTAATGCAAAGTAATGGTTAACAACTGCTTGTTCAGTGAATTCATGGATGAATGTGCCTTTGCCAGGCTTATATTTGCTAAGAAATGCTCTCGGCACATGTCCAATCTGTGACTCCCCATGAATAAGATGCTTAGAAGAGCTCATTTGAGTTTTCACTTGGTTCATGAATATGCAAGCAAGCTTCCTTTTAATCTCAAATTTTATCTTATTAGATGTATTTTAATTTATTTATTAGACCTCAGTCTTTCACTTGGATCTATGAGAAACTTAACAAAGGCATCATTCCATCTTCATTGTGGTGGGTAGAGGGTAGACAGGTGGTCCAGCCGGTGATGTCCTGCGTGGAAGATTCCTGAAGACCTTGATCAGCCCTGATGACCAGAGAGATGCTGGGCGCATTATGACCACAGAATAGGCATGATTACATTCACTAGCATAAACCATCATGATGTGTAACGGCGTATGTGGCCCCTTGACTTGTGCAGCACCTTTACATAAAGCCAGAGAGCTCAGAGCATCCTTGCGTGTCTCCTAGGGGAGAGAGGCCGGCTCCCTGCAGGTGGGGCCTGAGGTCTCACCGGCCTCCTTTTACAGCAGGAAAGACTGCAGCTTAGTTGGAAATGTAATAGCTGCTCAAGGTAGGCTGTAAGCCGGGGCGGAGGTACTTGGTGAGCTTGCCACTGGCTGGCCTAGCTTTGCGCCCATCCACAGGCCTCTCTGAGGTGGCAGGGGCATCGCTGGGGGCGGCTCAGCTTCTGCCCAGCGGGGAGGGGAGAAACCAGGAGCCGCTGAATCCCAGCGGCTGTGTTCACGCTCCCAACAAGGCCCGCGGTGCAGGCTTTCTAGAACTAGTGCCACTAACTCAAATTACTTTTAGAGGAAATCTGCTATGTAGTGGTTTTTACTGATAGTATTATCATTTCAGATGACGAAACAGCAGCACAGAGCCCTAGAGCTTTCCTGCCCCTCCCCACTCCTGCTCCAGTGGGGTGCCGACGCCTCCCTAAGCAGGTTGGGGGCATGGAGGGACAGTTCCTCTCTCCTGGTGTCAGGTGATTGTCAAGGGCAAGACTCTAGGGCTGGTGAGGCACCGGCCAAGGCACCCCTGGGCTTCTGGGCATGGGGGTGTTCAGTGGATGCACCTCTCCTGCTGGCCCAGCTGCCCGGGGCCCTGCGTAACAGCCAGCCCATGTCATTTGGATGGATTGATAGTACCCTGCCCACCATGCTAAAGCTTCACTTGCTGCCTCTCTGCACAGGCTGCCGCTGTGATGAGCCTCGACTCACGCGAGGTGCATCTCCATCAGCCTGCAGCCAGTGGAATGGCTGAAAGGGCCTCCTGCTCTGTGACCCATGAGGAGGTTGGAGGAGAGTCCGGGAGTGTCAGGAGGGAGCCAAAGGGTGCCAGCTGGAGGGGAAGCCCCACATTGGTGCAGTTTCTCGCTAACGGTCAAATCTTTTATTCTCCCACATAGCCCCCTCCTCCCCCTCCCCCCTCCCCCCCAGCCCGGCAACAATATCCCAGGAACTTCCCTGACTAGCAGTAGGAATTAGTTTCTAAGGCACTGGATTTCTGGAGCTTGGAACTTCCCTTCCCGGGGAGTCAAGCCACGCAGGAGTGGTGGTGAGGTTGGTACCCCAGTGCGATGTGCCAGGCAGCTAACTACCCCAGAGAAACACAGAGAATCCCAGGACAGTTACCGTGATTTCTGGGGTTCGCTTATCTGCCTTGGTCTCCTCTCCAGAGGTCACAATCTGAGACGTACAGGCTTTTAGTGGGCTCTGAGTCCTGTCCAGTGCAAAGGGGGTTCTTGTCCCTCAAGGAAGGCCACGTGTTCTTGGTGGAGGATGGGAAGCTGGCTCCCTCACCGTTTGGAGTGCAGCCCCACCGCCCATCCCCGTACAGCCCCGGCCAGCAAAGCAGCCTTTCTGAGGCTGCGTTTCCTCACCTCCAAGGCTGAGGTCCTCACACCCCCACGGGTCTGTTGTGGGCTCCATCACACGGTATAAGGAGTATGGCGGGTCCCTCCAGTGCCTGGCCCACGGCCCGCTCTGAGTAAACGTGTTTCCTTTGCCGACTTCAAGCTCACTGTCCCCACATCAGTGCTCAGTGAGAACTCTCCTCCAGGCCAGACACCGCCTCTTCGGAACCTGCTAGCAGGGGGTGGGCAGGGGTGGGCTGTCTCGTAAGCGGGGGATAACACGGAGCTCGCTGCCTCCGCTGCGGACTCCCTGCTGCTGCATCATCGCCTGCCCCCCATCCCGGAATGTCAATCATCTGTGTGTCTTTTGCGATTTCCACTTGCCTGCGAATCCTTCCGGGCAAAGATTAAGTTGTGTTCATTTTTGTGCCACTCGAACTGGGCACAGTGGGTGCTCTGTTAACGCTCACTGATTAATCCGGCAACCCCTCTCCTTTCACTTAATTTTTTATTTTTATTTATTTATTTTTTTTGCGGTATGCGAGTCTCTCACTGCTGTGGCCTCTCCCATTGCGGAGCACAGGCTCCGGACGCGCAGGCTCAGCGGCCATGGCTCACGGGCCCAGCCTCTCCGCGGCACGTGGGATCTTCCCGGACCAGGGCACGAACCCGTGTCCCCTGCATCGGCAGGCGGACTCTCAACCACTGCGCCACCAGGGAAGCCCTCACTTAATTTAAATGAACAGGCTTCTCTCATCGCTCATTGAAGAACATTCTTTACTTCATAAAACTCCCGTAAGTCCTCTGAAACCCTGTTCCCCGGGGACAGCCAGGGTCACCATTAGAGAATCTCACCCCTCTGCCTTCCTCAAGTGCACGTGTAGACATATAGGTGCTGGGTATAGAAGTGATTTTACATAAATGAGATCCTACTGTATGTGCTGTTCTGCAGTTTGCTCTTTTGGTTTTTTTTTAAACTCATGGAACTCTTTCCACGTCTATAAATATAGGTACACACCATCTTTTCTAATAACTGTATACTATTCCATTATATCAATATACTGTGATTTATTCGCCAAAGCAATTCACTGATTTGTAGGTGGTTTCCGCACTTTCTCCGTCATAAACTAGGCTGCGGCAAATGTCACTGTGTGTTTATCTCTGTGCCTCTGTCCACCCCAATTGGTAGGACCGGCCCCCATGCTTTTTGTTTGTTTGTTTTTGACCACGCTCTGCAGCTTGAGGGATCTTAGTTCCCCAACCAGGGATAGAACCTAGGCCCCCTGCAGTGGAAGCTCAGCATCCTAACCACTGGACTGCCAGGGAATTCCCTCCCCATCCTTTTATAAGCAGTTGACATGATGTTAATTTGCTTTCGGGAGCCTAGCCCTCTGTAAACGTCAAGTTGCTTATATGTGGGCCAGTGTCCCTGGAAGTTTCTCAGCTTCCTACAATGGGGGTAGTAATTTGCTAGGACAGGAAGCATTGTGAGGGGTTCTCTCTTGCTCCAACAAGATTATCTGCTGCCTGAGGACCGGAACGACTGTTTCTTTCTAACCCTAACCCCGCCCCTCCCCCAGGAGTCCTTGCCCTTGCCCAGTGTCCTGCACACAGTGGGCTCTGCCGCCTGCCAGGCGAGAAGGACCCAAGTCAGGAGCGCCAGGCTAGAGCTCTCTGTGCCTTGAGCCTGCCTTAAGGTCGTCTCTGGACCCTTTACCTCATCCTCTCAGCCACCTACCTCCCCTGACAGTAAAACACCGTTTTCTATTAAATGGTGTGTCTGACATTTACCGAATTTTTATGTGACAATTTAGAAGGAACCAGTTGCCTTGAACAGCCTTATTAATATTGCAGTAAGATGATCAGGGGAACATCGCGGCCATCAGACCATAGGGTTCTGATTTACGAGCTTGGAAGAGAGTAGGCGAGAAGTCTCTATTGAGCAAAACACCTTCAGCACCATTCATGTTGTAATTAATGAAAGTCAGAGACGAGTCTTTCTGATGGTGCAGCCCTGCAACTCGACGGTAGGGCTGAGAGCTCTTTGGAAAGTCTGGACTGTGCATTTCCACCTGGGGAGCATGTGCATTGGACATGGGGGCATTTAGCACCGAGGGGTACGTACGCTACTCAGGTCGGGGACGAGGTGGACTAGAGCCTCCCCGGGCCTCTGAGGGTTTGGTTTGCATTTTGAGTCTCCGTGAAAATTGTAACCATCTTCCGAGGGAGACCGCATAGGACAGTTGTTAAAACCCGTCTCTGGAGTGAGACCCACCCACACGGAAATCCTGGTGTCACCCGTACCTGCCTTGTGGACTTGGGCAAATTGTCTAACCTCTGTGAGCCTTGGGGCCTCCGACTGTGAAGACAGGTGACAGTATGACCTACTGCACAGGGTCATCGCATGAATCAAATGGGTGCATGCATGTCACACGATTTCCAAGACTCACTTAGCACTCGGTACATGTTGCCTCCCACTGGGGCTTGAGGAGGTCCTTACACGTCACCGCTGCTCCCAGCCCCAGTCAGGAAACCCATCGGAGATCTTTTTGGAGACCCTCCAGAGTTAACACACCGTTTAGGTCTGTAGGAGACCTCCCCTCACACACACAAAAGGATATGGCTCTCCCCCAAAGGTTTGCAGCCTTCTGGGGAGGCAGACATGTGGAACCAACTGTTATGAAACAAGGGCCCGTGCAGGGAGGGGTCGGGTTGAGGGACCCTATGCTCTGGGGGGGTTGAGGGGCCACGTTTAATTTGATGCTGGGGAGGGAGGTGGCAGCAGCAACACTGGAGACGGGCCCCCGAGAGCCAAACAGGACTTTGGACTTTGGCCGGAGGAGGGAGGAAGGGACTTTGGGCTAAGGCGATACACTGCACGGAGACGCGGAGGCCTGAAGGGACACGTCGTGCAGATGACCCTGGGGGTCACTGGGGCTTAAGGCCACCTGTGGAAAAGGGCGGCCAAGCGGGCTGAGCCCAGCTGGCCGAGGGCTTTGGATGCCAGGCTAAGGCATGCTCCGTTCCTGGGGGGCACTGAAAGTGTGTGGGTCCATGTGTCCCCGAGTGTGGGGACTGTCACCCTGGAGCAGGCGCTGTCGGGGCTGTCAGTGTCCAGGAAGGGGGGGCGAGGTGACTCATGGGTCTGGGGGGAGAAGGGCGGTGAGGCGGGGACGCGGGCGCTCAGGGCTGGTGGTCTGATCAACCCAGCAGAGTGTCACCTCCCTGTCCGTGCCACCGTCACCACCTGAAGGCCTGACACTTGCATGGGCAGACTTTTCGCAAGTCTGTAGAGACTTGTAAGACATGGTCCCTGTTCTCAAGGAACCAGAAGGCAAAACTAAATGTATGACACCCTCAAGTGCCAGTGAGGCAGGGCCTACAGGGGGCGGGGTTCCGGTGGGCCCGCCTGGAAAACTAAAGGATGCCTTGGCAATGAAAGGGAGCTTCCAGGAAGCAGGACCGAGGGGTGGGGGTGGGGGTGGGGGGAAGGAAAACGTCTTGGAGGGAAGCTGACAGATTCCAGCTCTGGCCCCGTGCTCTCTGACCTGTTTCTCTGGCCCCCAGGCTCCCAAGGCCACTCAGCACCCCCATCCTGTCCCTGTGGCCACATCCCCCCTCTAGGCCGCCCCTGCTCCCACAGGGCCCTCCCCAGGCTGGCTGTTCCTCATGGAGAAGCTCCTCCTCTGCCGTCTCCTGCCACCTGGAACGTCCACCACCCCTCCATCTGCACCAGAGGTCATTTCCCTGATTCTGTTATTAACCCCAGCTGCGTTTGCTGGGGTTTGCATCTTGTGCTGGGAAAAAGTCATGGCTCAGGTCAAGATGGAGGGGAGGGCTGCAAGTCCTGGCCTCGGTGGTTATCACCTGGGCTTTTCTGCCTGGGACCCAATGCGAGATCGGGCAGAGACTCATCATTTCTTGGGCCCGGGCGAAAGGCAGCTGAGATGGTTTCGGGATGTGTCCCGCAGTCGCCGGGCGCCGTGCCCACGGCTTCCCTGAGATCTGAGGGCTTAGGCCACCAGAGCCTGTCCTGCTGTGGTCAGACAGCGTGCTTCCTGCTAGAGGGTCCCCTTCCCGAGCTCAGAATGACTCAGCTGCATGCCCACCGCTGGGGGGAGCCTTTCGTAGCCAGAGTAGGAGGGACCCTGTATGCCCGGGACAGGGCGGGCAGAATAGGAGCCATAGCCGTGTCCCCAGGCACTTGTGCGCAAAAGGAGGATTTGTTCGCTCCCAACTCGGGGAGCACTTGAGTCTGCACACTGAATGTGTCCCCGGCGGGTGCCCCTCCCTGGGTGGGGCAGGTGGTCTTGGTTCAGAGCCCTTAGGCATCTGCCAGGCAACATCTTTGCCCTGTGACGGTGGTTTGAAGTTGGGAAGTAGCCAGAAGCCGACTAGGCCAGGTCAGGAGAGGAAGGGCGGGAAGGAGAGACGGGAAGGCGGGGGACAGGCTGGCTGGGGGGTGCGCGTCGGGCAGGGAGGGGCCCAGCGCTCCTCACGTCCTCAGCCAGTGCATGTGTGCCGTGAGGTTTGTGGTCGAAGTCTGTGCGACTGCGAATCATGAGATGGGGGCGGGGAGGCCGTGGTAGCTCCCCGCCCCGTCCGTCCGCCAGCCCGGGAGCTGAATTCGGGCTCCACTCGGCAGCTCTGGGACCTTGAGTCGTTTGTCACTTCTGAGACGTGGCTTCCTCCTGTATGAAACGGGGAGCTAAGAGCAGCTACCTGATGGGGTGGTGTGGGTCGAAGGAGAGAAACCTTTGAGCTCAAACAAAACAAGCGGGGTCCCTACCCTCACGAGGCTACAGGAACAGGGACCGCTCGGCCTGCCCAGTGTCACGATGGGGCTGCACGCGGTGCTGGTGGAGGACGTGGTGGGGCTCTGGCATGGTGGGGAGACACCTCCCTCACGGTGGGGGGCCCGGCAGAGAGAGCAGGGCCCGTGGAAGGACTCCCGGGCTGAGTGCTCTATCCCTGACCTGGAGCCCCCAGCCCTTTGCACAGGCCTGTGGGCTGAGGTGGGCTGCACTGCTGGAGCACACAGTGTGGTTGGGTCTGAGCTCCATTCACGGTGGAAGGGCCCCTGGACGCTCACGGGCCCGGCTGTCAGCCTGGGCAGGGCTCCCAGGTACCGTGGCCGGGTCCCATCGGCCAGGAGGAGCCGCTCGCTGCCTCCAGAAGCTGTGTCCATTCTGACTGTCCTCTTCGCTTTGGAACCAGAAGCCTGATTTACTCCCGACTGCATTTTTCTGGTTTTCACTGAAGATTTTTTAAAAAGTTCCTAGACAAAACAAGTCTATTTTAATGCCTAGAATTCCTATTTTGGGTTCTTTTTTTTTTTTTTTTTTTTTCTTTTGCGGTAAGCGGGCCATGGCTCATGGGCCCAGCCGCTCCGCGGCATGTGGGATCTTCCTGGACCGGGGCACGAACCCGCATCCCCTGCATCGGCAGGCGGACTCTCCACCACTGCGCCACCAGGGAAGCCCTTGGGTTATTTTCTTGATAGCACTTATCTGTTAGTAGTTTTTTTTTGGATTGATGGCTTTCCTTGCTAGACTGTAAGCTCCCTGAGGACCAGGAAAGGCCTGTCTGTGCTGCGCTGCATCCCCAGAGCCTCCAGTGATGCCTGGTGGGAGGGGAGATGGCGTGCTGAGTGGATGGAGAGACCAGTGTTTGCAGTGACCGCTTCGGGTCAGCCTGGAAGGTGGCCCTGGCTGCTGTTTACACGGCTGCCCGCTTGGCAGTATCCTCTCTCTGCCCATCTTTCTCTTAATAGTTACGGATTATGGAAAAGAAGAACAAAGCCCATTAAGAGGTTCCCCTACATTTGATTTGAGGAAGTTTTCATGAGAACAGCTCCATTTATCGGTCTTTAGCGTACAGCTGTATATTCCCTTCTCGCAAACTGGATATTGCCTTGTCTCCTTGAGAAAAATTGATTTCAAGCAGGAAGGAGAATAGCAAACTCCCTCCTCCCCCTTTTCTTTTCCCTCCCACTGAGACAGAATTTATCTCTTAGGTAGGTGTGGGGTAGGGGGGGAAAACAGGAATAATTGGACCAGAAGCTAATTCCCAGAGATTCATTGTCTCAAAAGCTCCCACCAGAATGTGGGAAGCTTGGCTTGAATTGCATGCTAATGATAAATGACAACTCTAACAGACCGTCACATTGAGATGTTCAGTCCTTCCTGCTAGGAGATGACACATTAATTTTCTCTTAGATTTACATTGGATTATTAATAAAATAGCGGTGTTGGAAAATGACAGAAAGGGTCTGTGGAAGTGCCCAGCTCTATTTAGGGCCAAATGAGATGTTGGTGGGGTCGAACATGACCCAGACACCGGGTGGCATCTGAGCAATGCCTTCTTTTCCTCTTCCAGGCTCAGACTCCCAAACCTGGGTTGCAGCCAGAGGCAGGAATGGAAGGTCTGCTTTCTTCCCAATAGTATTGGGTCCACAGCCAGGGATGCCATTTCTTCTCTCTCACCATTTTTCTTTGCTTTCTAACAGGCCAAACACTTTAAATGGTAAGGGATGTTTTCTGTATGTTTTGTCTTCGAGAAAAGAGAGAGGATTTCCTTTGTTCCAACCACCGAGTTGCTTGATTACCTCACTCATTGGATGAACATTTATAAGATTTTATGATGGGGGAGGAGGCGTAAGAACAAGCCAGTCTGGGTGAGCCAGACATGCCACGTCTATGTGGTCACCCCACTTCTCTGCTTTAAAACCTTCAGTGGCTTCCCATTTCCCTGAGGGTCAAGTTCAGAATTCTTATAGGGGATGGGGGCTGCAGGTTGGAGGGCACAAACCCCCCTGCCCCAGCTTAGCTGAGACGCCCCCTGTGATACCCTCTTGTGAACCATCTACTTTTTCTTCCTTGCATCTACCAATGTTGGAGCTTTAGAGTTTATGTCGCCTTGTGTTTTGGGTCACTCCTGCATTAAAATCCAGACACCTCGCTTCTCCTTCCTGGCAGGTAACACAGTTGTTTCCTGGTTAATCTGTGTGTTTCCTCACACTTCGGACAAAATCCACCCTCGTTCAAGACCCCTTAGCCAGGCCCGCCCTGCTCTCTGGCCTCATCTTCTGCCTACATGCCCACATTTGCTCCCTACCCTCTAGCCACGTCCCAAGCCTATTGCTCAAGCCCCGACCTAGCTGCTGTCTATACCAGAAAGCTCTTTCCTGGGGAGCCTCCCTGGGGGTGGCCTTGCTTTCCTCTAGGCTTCTGTTCAGATGCTCCGTCCTGGAAGAGGTCTTCCCGGCTGCCTGTCACCCGTCACTGCCAGCTGTCATAGGACGTACTCACTGGTGTCTCCTGTCCCCCCCACCCCCAGAGGTGTGCCCCTGCAACTCCCAGTGCTTCCTGCCCCTCATCCACCCCCAGGCTCTTCCTCCCTGAGCTTTACAAAGGCAGGGCTTTGGTCCCCTCTGTTCCCATCAGCACCTAGAGCGGCCTTACATGAACACCTGGCCCGTAATAGCTGCTCAATAAATATTAGTTGAATAAATCACCGAATGTCATAATAGAGTTTTAAGCTGAGCGCCCTGGGAGCTCTAGGAATGGAGCCACTAATGAGTCCCTGAGGATTTACCCTGGAGTGATTCCTGGTCATGAGCATCCCCATGTCTGCGCAGCCTTTTCTTTTCTGTGACCTCCAGCCACCGCTGAAATGAAGCAGCCTGCGTGTAACCTTCCTTGGGAAAGACACACTGGCTCTGCCTCTGAGTTCTGGAAGCTTGAGCTGCCCCCATCCTGCTTTCAGTCCTCCACGGAGACTGCTGGCCGTGGAGACGAGGGTCTGGGGGCTGCCCGCCTGGGGGTCCCCTCGCGGGTCCGTGGGCCGCAGGCCTCCTCAGGGGTGGTGGTGAGGCCTGCATGAGGCCGACCACATCCGCACTGGCTGTGGGTAGGCTGGGGTCATCTCAGCCTTTATTTAGGAAAGTGACAGCAGGTGCCGAGAGGTCCTCAAGCCCGGCTTCTGGGATCAGCGCATCTCAGCCAGCTCCGGCAGGCGCAGCGCCCACGCCGCGTGGCTCACGGTGGGGGCTCTTAGGCATATGAATCTCCCCAGTCATTTGTTCCCTGATAAGAAAGCCTCTTTTACGATTTTCAATTTGCCCTTATTCTGATGAAAAGAAGCCGGGGTTGGACCGCCTAAGACGGAGCTAATCAAATAAAGCAAATTGGTGTTACCTTCTCTTCATCCTTATTATTTCTATGGCTCCAGCTGGAATTTATTATGAAAAGCAATTGGTTTTCATATCTGGCAGATTGCGGCCCGGGCCAGGCCTGACAGCCCTTTCTTCCTGATCATTCCATAAATAGCCCGGAGTGGCCATATTGGGGCGGGGGAGGGGAGGACACGGGCTGCTCCCCACCGGTTTCCATGCTCCCTGTCCCCCAGATCGTGAAGACCCTATAAACAAGTCAGAAGAAAAGGCCAGGTTGAAAGCTAATAAACCAGCCCCTTCCCATGAGATTCGGGCTGTTGCTGTGGCATCGTGGGGTTCCGTTTGGCGTCCTATCAACCTTGCTGTGCTCTAGCCATCAATTACCACTCTCGATGGGTTTGTGTGTGTGGGAGATAAGCAGGGGAGACATGCCTTTTCCAGATTTCTTTCTTCCCCTTGCAACAAAAGGAAGAACTATAGGAACAATTTAAATCAGGCTCAAACGATCCTTCCTTTGTATGAAGTATTGAACAGTTCCTGTGGGCTCTAAAATTGCCCTGGGTCATTGCTTCTAGAGAAGGAGAGAGGGTAGCTGGGATGTGCTGGGAATTTATAGCAAGTTGCTAGGAAGGGGGTGCAGTGGGTAGCTCGCTGGTTCTGCCCTTATGAGCTGTGTGACCTTGGAAAAGTGAATTCCCTTCTCTGTGCCTCAGACCTTCTCATCTGTAAAATGAGGAGAACAATACCCACCCAGTAAAGTTGTTGTGGGATTAGGATGAGAAATGGGTGTAAAGGGCTTTCCGCTGTGTCTGACACACAATAAATGCTTGATAAATAGAGCCTCTGCTTGTTGTCATAGTAATTGTTGCCATGCTTATTACTGACATTTTGGACCAGGCTGTGTACTTGTAATGGTGCATTTAAATCAGGTCGTTCCATGTTGGAAAGATCAGAAAGAAAGGTGTGGGTACATAAATATGTGAGCCGTAATTAGGGTGGCATTTCTCATTTCCTAACTGCCCACTGGAATGGAGATTTAGTGCTGCCTCAGGGCCGGCATCCATGGCTCCAGGACAGTGCGGTTTGTGCTTGTCACAGGGGCCTGTTTTACATTTGGGGTCAGGTCTTGGAGGCCGTTAGAAATGCAGGGACAGCATTTCCCTGTAGCCGGGCCCTGCCATATGCCTTGTGGTGGGAGGGATGCGACCAAAGGCAAGGAAAAGGAAGGAGGAGTCTGCCCAGGGCTTGGGTTCCAGCTGGGAAAGGGAAGTTCTTTGGAGATGTTCACTGTTTAGAAGCCACCCAGACTTTGTTCAGGGTCCTACTAGAAATGAGGACATCATCTGTTCTCCAAGGAAAGCTGCAAGGAACAGATTGTGTGAATTCAATGGAGCAGTAGCTGGTCAACCAGAATAGAACTTACTGCACAAAATCCACTGCCTCTAGGCCGGAGGGATGGACCAACAACAGACTGGCACCTGAGGAAGTCCAGGGATTGCTGGAGTGGGTAGGGTCTCAATTGCCTGCATGGAATTTTAAGGTGGTTGTCAAGGTTCTGGAAATGGTCAGTTAGTGACAGGGAAGGTGGAGGTTCTCAGAGGAAGGACTGTGAACCTGAGCTGTTTGGGGTACCCTGATTTCTAAATTTAGAGTCAGGCACTGGAAAGAGTATCCAGACCGTTTCTTTTATAGGATTAACCTAGCTTTGGATGCACCCCCTAGTTGTGCCATAAATTCCTATTTAATATCCATGCACAAAACCTGTCAAGGACACATCGCTCCTCTGACTTTCAGTTATGAATCATCGTCTATCGACCCAGTTTGAAAACTATATTTCACCCTAAAGTGGTGGATGCATATGTGTGCGCCCCAAGTGTTTTGGGGGGGCTCTCCTGTGGTGGGTTTTCCAGAAGCACCCCCACAATGTGCCATTTCATTAGTTCCTAAGTCCCATCATTGGTTCCTGCAGGGAACCCTGCAAAAGGGGGCCGGATTTATTATCATCATTAGTCATGAAGAACATGTAATCTATGGCCAGCAGCATGCTGGGCACCTTGCGTACATTATGTCTACTGCAACAGAGAGATCAGGTAATTTGCTCAAGGTCACACAGCTCATAAGGAGCTGAGCCAAGATTTAAGGTTTGCCTAGGGCTCACTCCAAATCCCATCAGCATCCTCTTTTTAAAAACTTCTTATTATGGAAAATTTCAAATATCTACAAATGTAGAAAGACTAGTATAGTGACTAGTATAATAACTAGTATAATGAACTCAGTATACTTGTCATCCACTTTCAACTATGATAGACAGAAGATAGCCAGTCTTGTCTCATCCACACACAGACCCCACCACACACATTATTTTGAAGCATACCTTAGACTGTATAGTTTCATCAGTGAATGTTTCAGTATGTATCTCTAATACATATATACACATATATCTATATCTCTCTCTCTCTACATATGATCACCTTTCAAAAATACTTCTGCACCATAATTATGACTCTAAAAATTCATAATGATTCTAAACATCATTAAGTATCCAATCACTGTTCGAAATTCCAATTGTTTCACAAATGCCTTTTTTTTTCACAGTTTGTTTGGCTCAGTATTCAAGTAAGGTTTACACATTGCGACTGGTTGATGTATCTCATTGTCTCTTTTAATCTGTATATTCCTACTTTTCCCACTCTACTCTCTTTGTCATTGAATTTGTTGAAGAATCCAGGTTGTTTGTTCTATAGAGTTTCCTACAGCCTGGATTTTGCTGTCTATATCCCCCTGTCCTTTTTACTGTGTTCCTCTGCCCTCTGTAGATCTTATAAAGTTGTAGTTAGATCAAGAGGCCTGAATAATTTCAAGTTCCTTTTGTTTTTTGTTTTTTGCTTACAGCAAAATGTTCTTCCATCAGGGACACATACTATCTGGTTGTATCTCTTTTGTGATGTCAGTCACTGTTGGTAATCCATTAATTCATTAGAGGTTGCAAAATGGTGATATTTTAATTCTCTCACTTCATTTATTGTCTGGAATACTTTTATAGGGTAAGTCCTCTCTTCTGCTGTTTGCTACTTAAAGGAACAGTTTGTACAGGGAAGGTAGCATAAATGCCTGATTCTTTCTCCCTTCCTTCTTTCCTCCCTCCCTCCCTTCCTTCCTTCTCTTTCTTTTTTTAGTTTTCAAAATAATGTATTGCATAGCTACCATCCTCCAACAATAATCAATTAATTTTTTGTGTTCTTTAAGATCATTTATGAACTTATGGGTTTAAACATATTTAATGTGTTTTAATCCATTGTTACTATTCTTATTGATGTTCAAATCGTCCCATCTTTGGTTAGTGGGAGCCTCTTCAAGTTGGTTCCTGGGTCCTTTTCACATGATTTTTAAGTCTTTGATATGGTTCATGTTATACTTAATGGTGAAACAATGTTTTCCCTCTAAGATGAAGAATAAGACAAGGGTGTTTCCTCTTACCACTTCTATTCAGCCTTGTACTGGAGGTTCTAACCAGTGCAATAAGGCAAGAAAAGGAAATGAAAGGCATCTAGAATAGAAAGAAAGAAGTGAAACAACATTTATTCACAAGTGACTTGATTATATACATAGAAGATCTGAAAGAATCTGCAAAAAAATTATCAGAACTAATAAATAAGTTTAGCAAGGTCATAGGATACAAGATCAATATACAAAGATCAATCATATTTCTATTTCAGTGGAAATGAACAATCCAAAAATGAAATTAGGAAAGCAATTCCATTCACAATAGCATCACAAAGAATAAAGTACTTAGATAAATTTAATGTACAAAGTGTAAAACCTGTACTACAAAGTCTTATTGAGAGAAATTAAAGATTTACATAAGTGAAGAGATATTCTATGTTTTGTGATAGGAAGCAATTGGAAGACTCACTATTGTTAAGATGGCAATTATGTCCAAACTGATTTCAAGATTCAATGAAACCCCTATCAGAATCCCAGTGGACTTTTGTGTTGTTGTTATTGTCGTTGCAGAAATTGTCAAATGAATCTTTTTTTTTTAATTGAAGTATAGTTGTTGTATGATATTATATAAGTTACAGGTGTACAATATAGTGATTCACAATTTTTAAAGGCTATACTCCATTTTTAATTATTGTAAAATATTTGCTGTATTCCCCGTGTTGTACACTATATCCTTGTAGCTTGTTATATACCTAATAGTTGTACCTCTAACCCCTTACTCCTATATTGCCCCTCACCCCTTCCCTCTTCCCACTGGTAACCACTAAGTTGTTCTCTATATTGTGAGTCTGCTTCTTTTTTGTTATATTCAATAGTTTGTTGTATTTTTTAGATTCCACATATAAGTGATATCATACAGTATTTGTCTTTCTCTGTCTGACTTATTTTACTTAGTATAATGCCCTCCAAGTCCATGCATGTTGCTACAAATGGCAAAATTTCACTCTTTTTTGTGACTGGTATTCCATTGTATATAGATATCAACATCTTCTTTATCTGTTCATCTGTGATGGACACTTAGGTTGCTTCCATATCTTGGCTATTGTAAATAATGCTGCTGTGAACATAGAGGTGCATGTATCTTTTTGAATTAGTGTTTTTGTTTTTTTCAGATATAAACCCAGGAGTGGAATTGCTGGGTCTTATGGTAGTGCTAGGCGGTACAGAGTACCTAGAGTTATCCTAACCATGGGGCGAGGAGGTCTGGATGGCTTCTGTGTTATCCCAACCCGGACAGGAAGTGAGGAAGCTGGGAAGCCACCCACCAAATCCCCATCCATTGGGTGAGGGGTGCTTTCGGGGCATCAGGGTTCACCCAGCCAGTAGAGCAGAACTGGGATTCAAACCGGGACTGGCCCCCCAGTCCATGCCTTGGAGGAAGCTCTGGAGAGTCACAGTGACTCCAAGTGAATCCTGCCCAGTCACTTTCTGGCTAGAAAGGCTTGATTTCCTCATCTTTATGTTGGGGATGGTAATAATACCTACCTCGTAGGGTTGCTGTGAGGATGAAAAAATGTAGGTTATAGACACAGACATAGATATAGAAATAGGTGTAGATCCAGATATAGATGTAGATATAGATACAGATACAGACATAGGTGTAGACATAGATGTGGGTGTAGATACAGATGTAGATAGACATAGATGTAGACATAGATGGAGATATAGATGAGATATAGAGACATAGATGTAGATGTAGATAGAGATATAGATACAGATACAGACATAGGTGTAGACATAGATATTGGTGTAGGTACGGGCATAGATATAGATGTAGATAGAGACACAGGTATAGACAGATATAGATGTAGGCATAGATGGAGATGAAGATACAGATGTAGATGTAGACATGGATGGAGATGTAGATATAGACATAGATGTAGATGTAGACATAGATAGAGATGTTGACATAGATGTAGATGTAGACATAGACACAGGTGTAGACATAGATATAGACATATTGGAGATACAGGTGTAGATATAGACATGGATACAGAAGTAGATGTAGACATAGATGTAGATATAGACATAGAGATGTGGACGTAAATGTAGATGTAGACACAGGTGTAGACATTGATATAGACATAGATGGAGATACGGACGTAGGTATAGACTGGATACAGATGTAGTTGTAGATATAGATGTAGACATAGGCATAGATGTAGACATGTAGATGTAGATATAGATGCAGATGTAGACATAGAAGCAGACGTAGGCCACACGTGGCGCGCTCCCCCAGCGCTAGCAGTGACTGGGAGCTGGTGACATTGTCATGTGGCAGGACTTTTGTGCCTCGTCCTTGCAGTTGCCATCACCTTCTGTCCTCAACTCCATTCCTGCTTCTTTGCTCTTCTCAGATGGGTGCTCCCTTTCATGCTGTCATGAAACTTATCAAAGCTCTCCCCTGACGGCCCCCCTCTCGCACGGTCTGGCCCACCTCTCCTTCTCCCCAGGGCAGTGCTCTGGCCCCCTGTCTTCCTCAGATCCCTCCCATCAGTGCCGACTTGCTCTTGACTGTGCTCTGGGAGGTGGCGCAGCCTCACTTCCTTTGCATCGTGGGGCACGTGGGCCCCTCTGCATGCAGCCTGTCTAGCTTTCCCTTTGCCATTCCAGGACCCGTGAACTGTGTGGGGAGGGACCTTACCCCATCACGCAGAGCAGAGCAAGTTCTAATAAAATCCGAGTGGCAGATTAAACACTATTAGGTTGCTCATTATTGCAAGTTAAAATGATGATTCCATTTATTAAGGCCATTTAAGTTGGACACTCTGGTCCCCTGCGGGATTATGTCCTACTGAAAGTGTTGGATGACAGGGCCCCTCACGCTCCCAGAACGCAAAGGTCAGGTCACCAGAGGAAGATGGGTTTCCTCGGGTGGGTGCCGTTGTTATTCTGACTGTGGATATGATGGTGTCTGGGGGCGTCCCCTCTCTCTGGGTCATACCGTTTGTGATCTGTGGACAGTTGGCCTGAAGACACTGCTGAGGTTCACTGACCATGTTTAGATAGGGCAAGAGGATGGAGCAAATCACACTTCCTGTCTTAGCTCACGAGAAGCTGGATTGGATTAATGTCCTGTCTTCTTTAGCAGCTGAGCATTCTGGGACCAAGGGAGTCCCTGCAACACTCTCGTGGGTGTCTTCTTTCCTGTTTGGAGGGGACGAGACAAGCAGAGCCCGTCTATTTGATGAGATGTCTTCCTTTGCTTATTCCTTGGACAGTGGCTTAAGCACAGCCGTTGGACTTTGGGGTCCTTCTAATGGGTCTTTTAGGGAGTGAGAGGACTCACAGCACTCTGAAGATTGGGTGCCTGTACCTAGAGCGGGGCTGAAATGGAAAGGGGCCGGCACCGTGGGGACCGTATTCCAGCCCGCCTGCCGTTCAGAAATGAAAGAGAACTGTAAGGTTTTCAGTGCAGACTCGTAAGTGCGAGACAGATACCGTCAGGTGACAGGTTGTGACAGCGCATGGAGCTGCTTCCCCATTGTTTTAGTCGGCGCAGACTTGGGGAGGAAACCAACACTGACACAAACCAACCGCACGGTGCTGGGTGGGAACTACGATTAGCTGCTGTCAACCTGGAGTGATTTTTTCTTCCCCTACAGACAGTGGAATAGTAAGACATCAATAGCGAACGTTCTGTGCCCAACTGTGAAGTGGCCCATAGTTCAAAGGAAAAGAAAAGAAAGGGATGGAGGCTCTTGCCCCAGCCCCGGGGAAGACTGGCTGCTTGCTTTCTCACCTCTGCCACAGCAGAGAAACAGGAGCCGACTTGCATCAGAAGGAACCTATCTATGAAACAGAAACAGAATCACGGACATAGAGAACAGACTGGTGGTTGCCAAGGGGGCGGGGGGTTGGGGGAGGGATGGGGTGGGAGTTTGGGGTCAGCAGATGTAAGCTGTCATATATAGAATGGATAAACAACAAGGTCCTACTGTACAGCACAGAGAACTATATTCAATATCCTATCGTAAACCATAATGAGAAAGAATATTTAAAAAAAAGAATTATATATATGTATAATTGAATCACTTTGCTGTACAGCAGAAATTAACACAACCTTGTAAATCAACTATACTTCAATAAAAAATTATTGATTAAAAAAAGAAAAAGAAGAAACCACTTCCTTTGCCTTGTTTGTGTCAGGAGCTCTCTCACCCCGGCTAGGAAGGAGCTGGAAGGCCTGTGTGGTCCCCTGGGTGCACAGATCACTTCCCTTTCCTTTTTCTGTGTTGAGCCTTCAGGTGGAGAGTGACACAGCTGGCTAGGGCTGGTGCGCCATGTCTTGTAGCTTTCGGGGGCATCTTCCTTAAAGGATGGACCTGCCCCCAGCTGCTGGAGCTTTATTTATTCTGGAAGGTTTACCATAGCACTTGCCCTCAGCTGCCAGGGGAGTTTAGTTCTTTGTCTCCTTGGTGTCTCCAAACCAAAATTTGTCACCGCTACAGCTACACGGATGAGCGCAAACATCCTCTATCTTTGTGGTTGACGCTTGGGGTCTTCTAGGGAAATTCAAGATTCTCTTTGTTCTTTTTAAACGGCACGGAGAACGGCCATCCCACTCTTAGCATTTAGCAAGTGGGTAACTATTTTTCTAAGATGTGGTGGTCATGGACCGAATAGACAAATTTGCCTGGCAGTGCTGAGCCCTTTCACAACTGAAGCCCAAATGGGAAAGAATCAGGTACTTAGCTTGCTTGGGAAGAAGGGCTGTAGGGCTCTTCCACATCCAGTAGGAATCTAAATGCAGGCAATGAATCAACAGCGTCTGGCCTCAGTGACTAGTTTTTCCATTGGTCTGTTCTTAACGTAGTCATCTAGTGTCTGCGTTAAACTTATTTATTTACTAATGTTAGGTGATGGATTAAAAAATGTGCGGAAAATCTTTCTACAAGAGATAAGATATTGCCGGCTGCCATAACACTCCCGGCTCTTTTTGCTTTCTTTCTGCTTTTCCTACTTTTCAGGGCAGAGCTCGGGCTCCCACACCATATATCCTGATTAGATAGTGGATATTACTAAGGGGATGTTTTTTAAGCCTATCATTGACACATTTAATTCATTAGGTACCAAATCCACAAGCAAATTTTGCATGGCCATACCGCCTGGAGGGGTGGGATAGGGAGGGTGGGAGGGAGGGAGACGCAAGAGGGAAGAGATATGGGAACATATGTATATGTATAACTGATTCACTTTGTTATAAAGCAGAAACTAACACACCATTGTAAAGCAATTATACCCCAATAAAGATATAAAAAAAAAAAAGAATATAACAAGGTGGGAGGGAGACGCAAGAGGGAGGAGATATGGGGATATATGTATATGTATAGCTGATTCACTTTGTTATAAGGAGAAATTAACACACCATTGTAAAGCAATTATACTCCAATAAAGATGTTAAAAAAATAATAAAAAAATAAAAATTCTCTATGATAAAAAAAAAAAACATGGTTAATCCAGGGAGCTGCAATAAAAGGTGAAAAATTATGTCCCAGCAAATGTGGAATATTGCTCTTCTGTAGAGACTTTTACTGGTCTACGATATCTTTCTTCATAAATTTTTCTTCTGCTCGGTTCTCTTGGTAACTTAACCATTTGTTGTTTCCAGACCGCAGAATGGCTCAATGATCCTCTACAACAGGAAGAAAGTGAAATACAGGAAAGATGGGTATTGCTGGAAAAAGAGGAAAGATGGGAAAACGACCAGAGAGGACCACATGAAACTGAAGGTCCAGGGAGTAGAGGTAAAGAGCAAACAAGGCTCCCTTGTTCTGCAGATGGCATTTCTGGGCTGCAATAAGATGGAACTGCTTTTGAGTCATTTGATGCCAGGCACTTCTTGTCAGCAGTATTTTGTTTGTCAAGACCCTGTTTGTTGTTTTTCTTTTTTCCTGACTTTTTACCCTATGTCGCCATTTAAGTTTTCCCTGAAACCAGATGTAACTAAGATGCTCCTGTTTCTTGAGAGTCATTGGTGTACAGACTGGGATCAGCAAGATTCTTGCAGAATCACAAGGAGCCTCCAGTGCCTTGAGAGTTTGGGAGGAAAGAGGGAGCTGTGTAAGGCATCTCCCTCTTGAGGTGGCCAGGGACGCCTCTGTTGAGCGGGTCCCATGGGAGTGGTGATCCCCAACCAGAGCCTGGCTTCCCTCTCTCTATTCACAAACCCTTCCGTTTCGCGCTGGGTGTTGCAACCTCAGGGAACTCACAGGTATTAAGGATAACAAGGTGTGTTGCAGGGCTGGGACAGAGGTGGGCACAGTAGAAAGCATTTGGGGATGTTGTGCAAACTTCAGATTGCGGGAGGACAGGGTGCAGTCTGGTTTCCTTGGTATCGTCCTGACCCCACGTGCTCTCACTCTGGAGGAGCCATGGAGACGTCCCCCGGTTCCTCTTTTCCATTGTTTGAGGGCCTGAGCCATGTGTCACAGCGGGAGAGAGAGGGTGTGAATCGTGGTGCATTCTTGGCCAGTGAGTTAGTGAGCACCCACTTCTCTGCTTTCCTTGGTGATCCTTGTAAAGGATCTTCCCCGGGAGTATGGCAGCTGCTGTCTCGGACCAGGAGCTGGGAAGCTGGCTGTGAGCCACCTGGGAATTCACAGTGGTCAGAGAGGGGGCTCCCAGAGTCCGCTGGTGTGTTGGGTCCTCCAGTGTGTCAGGATTAATCTCCAGGACCCACTCGAGTTCAACGGCTCACCCTCCACGCTGACGTTCTTTGTGACGCACTTTATCATTATGCCTTCCTCTATATAATCACGTGCTTTTACGGCTGTTAAAATAGCATCCAATGGCTTTTATTCTGTTGCTCCACAGAGAGAGATAACTTGTGTTTTATGCTTTTGCGTGTTTTTTTTAAACACCTAGTAACAATGCTTTATGATGATGAACAAAGAAAAAGGCGGGATAGGAGAAGTCCCAGTTCCCTGTCTCCTGGGCTCAGTGTTTGCACAGCGTGATAGAAGCAACCGCACGAAACATTCAAACGCACGTTACCAGAACACGCTGCTCCAAGCCCAGCTCCAGGACTGTGACTGGTGATTGTGCAAACAGATTAGCGATTGTTAGGGAAACTGAGGGAGGTGGGGCTTTGCTTGTATCCTCCTAGATGGAGGAATAGATAGAAAGCGAGAAGTGGGGAAGGGGCAAGTGAGGGGCCACTGTGCTGTGGGAATTCACACCCAAACCTCGCCAATCAGCCCCCATGCCTGTGGGCCTCTGGTATATTTCATCTCTGTACTATGTAAATCAGGAACTTCTGGTTGTAAGTAACAGCAGGGTGGGATTCTTCCTCAGCAGAAGCTAAAGCCCAGGGGAAAAAAAAAAAAGCCACAGTGTCCCTTTTCTTCCCTGCTGTTATAAGTTAGAATCCTCGCTGGATGGAATCAGAATGATTTATGGTTATTCTTAGGCCGTACTTACGTTCGGGGTTACTCGTGCCTTCCTCACTTGCAGTCTAACACGTAGACGTGTGTGTGGGGGCGGCCTGGACCCTCAGGCCACCGAGGAAGGGGATGGACAAGACAGTGCGGGGTTTCCATGACTTTCTGGACGTGAGCAACAGCAGGGCAGTAGGAACGGGAGGCGGGCTTGGAGGAACTTTAGCAGCAACACAAGGGGTGTGTTTTCGGGTTCTTGGAGAGTGAGGCCCCAGGTGGGTGTGAACTGTGGTGGCCGCTCCCATTGGGCTTGGGCAGCTGTCCCATTGAGTCGATCAGCAGATGTCGACTGTGGCCCCTGCTCTGTGCAGGGCCCTGTGGTGTCTACTGAGAAAATAGGAGCCGTGTTCTCTGCCCCAGGGACTCGCATTCAAACCGAGGAGGTAGCCATGTCCATACCTACAAGTCATGAGTTGTACTGTGGAGTACAGAAGGCTGAGCGTGTAAGAGAAGTGTCCTGGGAGTTCAGAGCGGGCTGGGATGATCAGAGAAGCTTCCTGGGTGAGATGGGTCACAAGTTAAGCTCTTAAAGTTGGGGGGGATTGTGTGTGTAACATAGTGTTTCCTAGCTTAACTTTCTCTCTTAGCCTTTGGATTCTGAGATCCCCTCTTCCCTTGGAACTGCTCTATAGTATTCAAGTGTATAAGCATTTGAATCACTCCTTGGTCGGTGGACTTTTGGGTTCTTGCCAGTTTTCCAGTGTTACGATCCTTCAGTCAACGTTCTCATCCATGTCTGCTTGTGCGCGTGTGCAACCCAGACCTGGCATTGCTGGGTGTAGGGTCTGAGTATTTTCAGTTCAACTGGATGCTGTCAAATGGCTCCCAAGTGGCTGTGCTAACTACCTACCCACCAGCACTGAGAATGACCATTACCTCTGCACCCTCTCCCACGCTGATGGGTGACAGATGATACCCTGTTCAGTCTGAACTTGGGTTTTTCTTAGTTATTCGTGGGGATGAGCTCATTCTCGTGTTCATGGATGTCCTTTGCTGTGGATTGTCTATCATGGGCATGATTTTTAAACAGCCCCAAAGGAAGATTTATCTGGCAAGAGCAGCCCCACATATCACCGACGTTACTCCTGCATTTGCTCTGATCTGGACCGGTGGCTGGGAAGCCCAGTTGTCATGCAGGGGACAGTAGGCAGGTGGGCCTTCCCACCCGGGAAATTGCAATGCATATATACATGGGTTTTGCATCTCACAGGAGGCGGGGGTCTTCCCAGTTTGGACTCTGCTTCCTTCTTCAGTGGATTCAGTCAGGTGGTTCCCATTGACTTAGTACATATATCACGCCAGGTACGGTGCCAGACAGCTGCCCCTACCGCTGGGTGAGGCAGACAGTCCTGCCCAGGGTCTTGGAGTTGTGATTTTCTACCACTCCAGCTGGTTTCCACAGTTCGAGGGCATGATGGATATTTGGATCTACCATTTAACATATCACTTGCTGTAAGCCTTCCCTCAGGCCAGGGAAGCTTCCAGCCCTGTTCGTAGAACTGCTCAGAGGTCTGGCTTCTTTTATTCTCAGAGGCTGAGGCCCTTGGTTACACACGGCAACTCAAAGGCACATTGATTTTCTCATCCAGGCCCAGGATGGGGGCAGCCGCTTTTGAAGTTGATGAGCTCTTAGGTCCGTGATTAGTTGTCTTGTCTATAAGCCAAGGAGAAGCCAGCTCAATAAGGTTTCCTGGGATGACAGAGGTTGGCAGGGAGGAAAAAGAAGGTGGTTGTGATGTCAACATTTCATGGGATGAAATCTCAGCAGGCAGGCCTGAAGCGGGTCCTGCTCTCCAGGTAGATTGATGCCTGCTTACCTGGGGCCTGGGGTGTGCAGGGAGAGGACCTCTGGTGGTGGGGGGAGCATTTCCTGAATGCAGAGAGGCACACCTGGTGCCCCCATGTCGCCAGGATCACCACGCCATGGGTGGGATGAGCTGGGTGAAGTCAGTCCAAGGAGATGTTGTTCTTTGGGCCAAGCTGGAAGAGTACTTTTCACGTTCATGGTGCTCTTCTCTGGCCCCAGAAGCCTGCGGGGCTGTCTTCTGCCCTGTCCTCCCTCACCCCTCTCTCCTGAAAGCGCCGGGTGTCTCAGAATCCAGGCTGTCGACTTCCTAGCACTTTCACTGCTGGGTTCCCATAACAGGAGCCACCCCTGGCCACAGGCTTACAAATGTCCTGTACACCATCTCACTCGACCCTTCTCAGAACATCCACACCAGGTACATATGACTACACCCGTTTCACAGATGAAGAGATGGCACCTTGCGAGGGCTTCTCTTGCCCCACATCCCGCCACGAATCAATGCAGAGCTGGGACGTGAGCCAAGATCCGCCTGGCTCTACAGTGTGAGCACTTGCCCTGGGCATTCTGGCGGGGTTTTGGGTCAAGTCCAGCACGTACCCTTCGTTCATCAGCCAGCTGTTGAATGCTTTCTACCCACCAGCACTGGGAGAGGTACTGAGGATGTAGTGATGTCAACAAGGGCACTCCCCTTCTCATGGGGACAAAAAACATCAAGCGCGCAACTTTATCGCGGGGTCATGAGGGCTGGGATGGAAGACTTACAAGGCTCTGGACCGAACACATGGCAGGGCTGCCTAAGGCAGACTTGGTCTTAAGAAACGACATAAACGCAGGGAACCAGGTGCTGGTGAGGGCTGGACAGTGAGGGCATAGGGATGGAAACGAGCGATGGGCAGAGATATAGGCTGCTGAAAAATGGCTAACATGATTTACAGCAACAGGGGCCCAGAACTGTGACGTGTGAGCATCTCTCTCAGCCCTTTGCAGACCAGATACTCCCCCGCCTGGGGACGAGGCTCTCTGCTCTGATCACAAGGCGTGCCTTGCCGTGACGTCCTGCCTTTGGAACCAATGTGTGGACATTGCACAGAAGCTGTTGGCTTGACTGTGGGTAGCATGGAGAAAGGCATCCTTCCCCACTGAGCCCGTTCCGAGGTAGACAGGTACCCCCTGGCCTGGACCATCTGCCCAGCAGAAATGCCAGCCATTGCCTCTGACCAGAATTTTCGGCAGTGAAGAGAGAGTTTGGTTTTGCTGACCTGTTTGTGCTGCCTGAAAGAATGAAAAGCTGCTTTGACTTCTCAACTAAGTGCCTGAAAACTCAAAGCCCCGTCTTGAATGTGGAAGTGGCAGGCGAGGTTATGTTTTTGGACATGGCCTCATTAGAAATGATATTCTTTATTTGGACACTTAGGCCACGTATTAAGAAGGAAAAAAAAAAAAAGCACCTCTTTTAAAAGTAGGAATGATTTTGTAGTTACCGCATTAGGAATTAACAGGGCATGAAATAACTGTCTGCCTCGTGGCGATGTCAGATCATTTCAGCTCTGCTTGCAGCCGTAAGATAAATAGGTGTCTTGCTTGCAGCTCATGGAAAATATTTAAAATAGCCAACCACAAACATGCATGGTGCCCAAATTGGGTTTGGGAAACAGCAATGAATAGATAAGGGGTAAGTAAGTGGGCTGACGAAACAGCCGAGTGGCAGAAGCTCACAAAAGGTCAAGTGAGTCTGCATGTTACCACTCTGTGCTTCTCAACAGAATACAGATTTTTTGCTTTCCGTAAACGATCGTGTAGCTTTGGTCTGTGGATGTCTTATTTCACCCCGTTCTTCTTCAGACTTGCCATGCGCCCACTGGTCTACACTGTATAATGTGTCCCTTGCTCAGAACCTCTTTTCCCCACGTCTACGTCAAGACTGTGTTAGCCTTGTAACTTCTGAACCTTCTAGGGCATCTTCCCTGATCTGCAGTCAGAAGCAATTATCCCCTGTCTTTCATTGCCATAGCACTCCGTCTGTACCTTTCCTGAAGAGGCGTTCTCTTTGACTCTATATGAGCGCTGTCCAGTTCAACAAACATAAATTAAGTATCTAGTATTTTCTAGATACTAGAACACCTCTGTCTGGTATCTAGACACTAGGTGATCTTTTAAGCACAGGTTCTAGAGAGGCAAGTAAGACGGAGCATCCTTTTTTTAATACTGTTTTTAAAAATTTTTTTATTTATCTATCTATTTATTTTTTGGCCGCACCGTGAGGCATGCAGGATCTTAGTTCCCCATCCAGGGATCGAACCTGTGTCCCCTGCATTGGGAGCACAGGGTCTTAACCACTGGACCACCAGGGAAGTCTCATGAAAGAGCGTCCTGCTTGGGAAACTTTCAGAAACATGAAACTGGTCATTGCAATATGATGCGGTGATTGTTGCCATGGAGAAGTGGTGTTAGAATGAACTTGTTTCCCTCTCTGAGGACAGGATCTGATCAGTCACCCATGGGAACTCGTTCTGAGCAGTGGGATCTGCTGAAGGACGACCTGCCTTCACAGGTACTTCTCATCTGAGCCTCAACCCAGCCCTGCCGTTCAGTCAAGGCAGCATTTTTATCCCTACTGGTCCCATGTCTGAGACTTGAACCCAGGTTCAAGTCCAGTCCCGGCCACCCCTCCCGTCTGGTACCGAGAGCTGTGGTCCAGGTGTCTGGTCTCATGACTCCAGTGCAGGGAGCCGGTCTGTTTGGCAGCAGCTCAGAGGGTCTCCCAGGGCCCTCTTCTGACTTTTAATCATCCGAATTTTTGTGCCGCATTCTGCTGGCATGCGGACACGTTAAAACTTAATTTCCTGTTTCCTGGGTGTGTTTCGGTGGTATCAATTCAGGAGCTCAAATCCATAGTCTTTCCTTAATTTCTAATTACTCAGCATCCCTGGTGACATGTCCCTACACAATTCATATGATTAAAATTTTAGCTGATAAATGACATAAGCTACCGACATTTTAAAGTGACGGGAGCGCCCTCTCTGTTCACAGTCCGCTGGCTCCCAGAGGCCTGGCCAGGTGCTGGTTTTGCTTCTCCTTCTTCAGGCTTCCTCCTGCCTGACCACAGCCAGCTAGTGACAGCAACAGCAAGGATGGTGTGCATCACTTAGAGAGCACCTATTGAATACCCGGTCCTGTACCCATTACTCTATAAGCATCACCTCATTCAGTGACTTGGCAACATCCCTTTTGGGTAGGTACTGCCCTTACTCCAACACTCTGAATACCCTGCATGACCTGCCTTAGCTCTGATTTCAAGTCCTTTAGGAGCCTCTCATATTCCCATGTCAACCTCCGCGTGGGGATAACAGGTTATGTTCATTTGCTCCCACAATGAGCTGCCTATTTCCGTTTGTCCTGAAGCTACAGCTTTCAAGCTTCCAGGATATTCTCACTCTGGTGATAAGGGTCTGTGTGCTCATTCTCCCTGTAGGGTTGCCAGATTTAGAGTGTATGCACACACACACACACGCGCACACACACAACACACACCCATACACACACATGAGAGACAGACGCCCAGTTACATTTTAACTTGAGTTAAACAAAACAAAAAAAAGATTTTTTAGTGCAAGTATGTTCCATGCAATTTTGGGGATCTACTTATACTAAAATGTGATCTGTTGCTTCTCTGAAGCTCACATCTAGTCCTGTGTCTTATCTGGCCACCCTCCCACCATCAGAGCAGTTTCCTGGGATTCTTTGCAGACAGAGATTTGGCTACTTGGGTATTGGTCTCATTGAAGACTCGCGGAACTGAGTTGGTTTCTCTCCAGACGCGTTATTGATGCAGGAACCATAAAAACAAGGACAGATACTGGCCCCGGCTTAGGAAAGAAAGCCTTCGTGGCAGTTAGCTAGTGAAGCCACATGTGGCCAGGCCTGGGCCCCTCCTGCCCTCTCTGGGAAGTGAGTCGTGGGAACCTCCTCTCTCACTAGGTCTGCCCAAGCCCAGGTTCCATGCCCTTCTAGGTTGCTGCCTCGAGGAATGCAGGCCTCCTGCCAGTGGTGTTTGGAAAGCAGCTCGTTAGTGAAAGAGGTACCAGGAAGATTTTGAAGGAAACACGTTTGTAATTTCTGCCTCCCTTATATCTCTGGTAGATTACAGCACGTAAAACACTTTGCAGTTTCCTTTTCAGCTTGACTGCAGCCTTCCTGAGCTAGAAACTCCCCGTGAAGGTGGAGCCACAGCATGCCAACTTGGTATGCCGAGCTTGTATTTAATTATTATCATAGCAGTCTCTTAATATCATTGCAGGTTAGCCCACGAGGACATGAATGGAAATTTTAGCATATTCGATTACAACGGAAACCCTTGAACACCACTGTCAAAATTCACCCAGGGCCTTCCTCTGTCTATGCCTCCACATACCGCAGGCACAGAGATAGACATTACCCAGGCCACACAACCTTGATTTTGTAAGCATCATGTGTGGCCCCGTCTGCAAGGTGGGGATGCCTTTTAAGAACACGATGTATCTCCCACCCCGCCTCAGTAAATGACCAGATTTGGTTGTTTGCATTGGTGAAGGATGTCTCTGCTTCACTTGACTGAACAGTAAATTATCAATCCTTCTGCACATCTTTCAATTCCCTAACATCGCTGGAGAAATTTACTTCTGTCATCGGTAGCTGCGGCTTGTCTCTGATGGGGCAGTTGGTGCTCAGAGGGTATGAATCTCCAGCCTCGTCCTAGAAGAGTCACACCTGGCCCCCTTTAGTTGACACCAACACAGGGAAGGTATCGTGGCTTGCAGAGTAATCGGGCCCGCGTCGCTCTGTCTGTCCGCTTCCCACAGGCCAGCAAAAACCATGGGGAAATAGAGGCTCAGTGAAGGGCTTTTGTGCTGCCAGGGGTGGGGCAGAGAGAAGCATTACTGCATAAATGAAGGATGGAGCAGCCACTCACACAGCTGCTGGGGCGGAGGCTGCTTCGACGGCTGCTGGCTCTCGTCACCTGGTTTCTTGTGCGAGTTTGCTGGGCTTTCTGACTGCTAAGCTGCTCTCCGCTTGCCCTCCCTGGATGCGAGGCCAGAACTGTAGATGGAAAGCAGGTGATTTCACGAAAGAGCACCTTTCTGGTTCTTGAGGTTTTTTTCCAGAGAGATGAAATGACCTTGCATTTCCTTTTTGTTCTTCTTTTTTTTTTTTTTGCGGTACGCGCAGGCTCAGCGGCCATGGCTCACGGGCCCAGCCGCTCGGCGGCATGTGGGATCTTCCCGAACCAGGGCACTAACCCGTGTCCCCTGCATCGGCAGGCCAACTCTCAACCACTGCGCCACCAGGGAAGCCCCTCTTTGTTCTTCTTAATTCTAACACCTTGTAATGCTGTGTGCCCTTCAGGGTTTGCCTCTCCTTCTTGTTGCAAAACTCCTGCAAAAGCTGAGACCTGCACAGACACATATGCAGTCACATGGCTGCTTGCTCGCCGCCGTGTGGTCCATCAGTCAGCAGCACCAGCCCATCTGGGAGCTCATTAGAAGGGCAGATTCTCAGGCCCTGCCCCGGATCTACTGCATTTGGAAAAGATTGACACATGCCATCCTCTTGTTGTTGGTGGAGTCCTCCCTTGGTGACTCAGTCCTAGGCAGGTGGTTTTTCTAATCTTATCTTAAGAAAAAAGTAAAGGAAAATTTTACAAGTTAGTCTGGTAATTCATTACTTGACTCCCAACATCTTTTAAAAATATCTCACTGAAACCTCTGATGTTTGAGCCTGTTATTCCTTATTCTACCCCTGGCCATGAAGGGGAGAGAACAGCAGGTCTCTGGAAGCAGAGCACACAGCGAGGCTGCCAGTGACTGAGCAGCTGCCTCAGCTTCTCTCCTCCAGGTGAAGTAGCCCTGCTCTCGCATTGATCCAATGTCCCCCCTGTAGCCCAGTGCTTGGCATGGTACCTGGTACACAGTTGGTGCCCAATAAACACTTTTTGAATGAATGAAATGATGTATTTCTTCTGTGATGGGCTGGACAGTACAGGGATCCCTCACTTTTCGAAAGTTCAATTTACACCATGACGCTTTTACAAAAGACCTACATTCGCACCTGTTTTCACTAACCGAAAGAAATCCAAAGAGAATTTTCGCTTTTAGGAAAAAAGGCGAAAATAGTGTTCAGTGTTGGTTTTGCAGCAGCTGTAGTAGAAGATACTGCACCCCGAGCAGAAGGAGTGACCCCACCAAGCTCCTTCCTCCAGGACCACACTCAGCATCTCAGCATCCAGTCACCAGAGCTGTGACCTGGGTCTGAGCATCTGTGCTTTATCTCCATTTATTTTGTGCTTTTTTTACGTGTGTCCTAAGGTAACTGCTTCTTTGCCTTATACCATTTCAACTTACAAAAGGTTTCATAGGAATGCTTTACTTTCGGATAGCAGGGAAACCTGTGAATAGTTTCAGTTTTGCTGGCCAGAGGTCTCCACGGCAACTATTGTAACCGTGAAAGCTGCCATAGGCTATGTAATTAAGGAATGGGTGTGACTGTATTCCAATAAAACTTTATTTACAAAGACAGGCTGGGGGCCAGATATGGACCGTGGATGTAGTTCACCGATCTCTGTTCTAGGTTACAGCAGCAGGTTCTAGAAGGAGCAGGGGGCTATGGGGACTGGTGAGAGACGGCAGGGGATGATCAAGGACTGGCCACCAAACCCTCTTACGGACTTGAATCTGAGCACTAGTGTGTCCTAGGATTCATGTTTGCAACCTGACAGTATTCACACTTAGCTTATAATTCTGCAAGGAATTAACAGTTTTTTGCACAACACGCCGACAATCACATTAGTATTGTTAGTTGTGTTTGTCTTGGCGAAGTTAGGGTCTCTCCTTTCTCTTGACTTTTAGTGGCAATCTGGCTTATTCCACGGGGCATGGGATAATTGTTCTCCATCTGAAGATACTAGGCAGAGCCTCCTGCAACGGGCAGCTTGGGGGTGAAAGCCGGGAAGCGTCCTGTCTCTCCCATGAGCCCAAGGCACTGCTCCATGGCGCTGCAGAGAAGGCGGGCAAGTCCCGGTGATGCGCTCTGAGCTCCCTTGTCCAGGGACAGCTGAGCCAATGGTGTGTGGCCTTGCTGAGACCAGGTGGGTTAAAGGATCAGGATCTCGCGGAAGAGAGAAAGGCTGTACCGCCTGCATCTTTGGGCTCAAAGTGCTTTGAAAGCAGCCTGGATGTGTTTGACGTGCCAACATTCCCCTAGAACAGAGGCTGTGGGGAGGGTGCAGACGGTATTTGTCCACGTTTAAGTATTTACATGACAGCATGAGAAGACCAGGGACTTTCTCTTTCATCTTGGATCCCACGATTTACATACAGGTTTCTGATGAATGCAAGCGGTAGACATTTATTACAAAAGTGTAAGAAATGTTGACTCTTCCCGAATTGATTATTTAGAATTTATTTTATTAAATATTCGAGGTGGCGTGTGATAAACTGAAGCACTGCTGGTTTGCGGCCTAATGATTCATGTATCTGTGGCAGTGATAAGGAAATCAAAGACTCGGTTTGCCATTTCAGGGGAAGAATATGGATTATTATTAAATCCGGAATGGGCCTCTTGAGAAGCCTTCCTTAAGGGAACACATGTATCTATAATTTCTTCTTCATACAAGAATCCTAATGTTTATGGAAACATAAATTCTAAGCAAGTGGCTGTGGGTTTTTTTCCTCCCTTTGCCTCCTTCCATCCTTTCCTTAGAGATGATCTGCTTTTATCCCTCAGTTAGTGCCTAGTGTTTACAGTCCTTTAACGTCTGCATCTTTGTTTTCCCATTTCTAATTCTTAATGCCAAAAAGCTCCGCTGAGGTCTATGTATTTCAGCACATGAGGTGCCGGTGGAGACCAAGATAGTGCCCCCTTTGCTTGAAATTTCCTAAAAGGTTTGATAGATCTTGGAGGGGACTGTGAATGCGTATTAGACCTCAGAACTCCGATGGGTTGTAGGATGTTACCCTGAACCCATTCTTGCAGAAGCCAGCAGGAAGCCAAGCTTATCTGGTGGGTTGCATCTGTAGGACAGCAGGTGGGAAGCCTTGGGACTCCGCCCCTTCTTAGGCGACAGGGGCCCGGGGAGGGTTAGCAGACACCGCTGAAGGCAGCGCAGGTGTGGCCATCCAGCCGTCCCTGCAGGACAGATAAGGCAGAAGGAGCTCCCAGGTGACGTGCAGCAAGGATGACAAGTCCACACGCCTTATGGTGACATTTCGAAGGTATTAGCATTGTCTCGAGTTTCAAAATACTCCATGACTTCGTTCTCTTTCCAAAATATTAGACAGATGGTTAAATACCATAATCTTTTCCGTAGGAGACTGTGGGAAAAGAAATTGGGAAACTGGAAGAAGCCTTATTTTCCCCCGATTCCTTCCGTGCACCGCAGTGCAGCCGAAACGCAAGCTTAGCCCTTTCTCAGGTGTGACGCCCTGACTCTGGTATTTTACTTAACCCCCTCATTTCTCTGTGTGTTTTTATACATGGAATTAGACCTAATTGTCAGCGTAATGCCGTACTAGGTTCCGTTTCCCCAAAGAATCCACACTGAACGGCTCAGCAGTTATTTCTCACAAACAGGATCTGCTTGGCTTTCCCCAGTCGGGGAGGAAGTGGGTTTGCCGCTGACCTTTAATTCCTTAATTGCTGTGAAAGAGTTGAAAGAGTCTTCATTGACAGCCCCCACCTAAGGGTGGGCGTAATGAAGCTGCACTGGTCCCTTTGCAGCGGGGCTGGGTTTGGTTGCTCTGTTCTCATCTAGTTCCCTGCCCCCGGACCCTGACCCCTCTGCACTCCCCTGAAGAGGGTGGCGGTCTGGACGATGCTTCTGATTCCCTGTTTGTTTGTCAGCTTCCGTCTCTCCGGCACCGAGCATTGTGGGGACTCAATTCATATTTCCCAAACGACGGCAATGAACGTGGAGGGGAGCTAGCCCATCGATTTCAGGTCTCCCCGGTGACTGAACCGAGTCTGCCATTCCCACGGGGTTGGGGTCAAGTGCGGCAGCCTCGTGCTGGCTTGAAGAACCATCACATTTGCCTTTTCCTGAGAGGCGGTTAAGTAAACGTCATGGAAGTAGCTTCCCTACCAAATGAATGAACACCTTCAGATGTGATATGAAATGTTTGGAAATGCAACGCAGCACGGCATTTTGGCCGTATATATATTTTTTCCTTTCACAACACCTGGCAATAAAATTTTCTGGCTAAATGCCAGACGAGTATGCGCCTCATTATGTATAGTAACTTCGTCTATAACTTTTTTAAGCCCTCCAGATGGAAGCATGGGATAAATCTGGAGAGCTGGAGAAGGGAAATGAAAATAAATGCACTAAGAAATAAAGAATCTGTTTTTTATACTTTCTTTTGCAAATAGTGTTTGCAATGACATATTGTGAAGGGACTGAATTATAACAAAAACAGAAATGAAACAGAGCCCTGGGGTAGGAAGAGCAATTGTTACATTTACTGTAACTGATATAATGCAAAGGAATGCTTTTTACACTCAATTAGTTTGCACATTGTGTTGGACACAAACCAGAATGTAGAACATTTTTGGGTTTTGTTTTACATGATTAAGGGAGTGAGATGAAATAAATTCAGTAAATTACCCTCCTTTCCTTTTTGGTCTGCGATATTTTTGGTTTGCTTTTCTCCACCCCTGGTACTGAATGAATGAGGGGGTGGGGGGAGCAGGGGCCCCCGACCCCTGTTCCCAAACAAGATGGTCCTTCCAAAGATCAGCGGGGTTTCAACAGAGTTCCTTCCTCTACCTTAGGGCCATCTTTGGCTGCATAAACAAGGTTACGAATCAGAGCTATTTACATTTGGTATTTGATCGTATTTTGTGCTTTGACTATCAGAAAAGGATAGCAAGCATGATAGAGGCTAACAGATGTTAGCAAGCATTTAGGCAGCAGAAGTATTTCCAAGGCTGTGTATTTCAAGATCCTTGTTTAATTTATTTTGCTTAATTATCCTTTCTTGCATTTTTAATGCTCCTAATATGATAATACTAAGAATTGCAGTATGTGATTATGTACTGCTCATTTTAATATATGCTAGATGCGAGGGGAAATGTGGGTTGATGTCGGGAACAGATAGACTTGGGGGACCCAGCCCTGTGCCTTCCTGAGTTCAGCTCTGTCTCCTGCAGGAGGGGTCCAGGAAGGGACTGGGTCTTCTCTGCAAACGATGTAGAAAAGCGTTTCTCAAACTTTAATGTGCATACAAGTCCCCCAAGGATTCTGATTCCGTTGGTCTTGGTGGGGCCCCGAGATGCTGCATTCAGAGCAAGTTCCCAGGCGGTGGTGAGGCTGCTGGTCCTAAATCATACTTGGCATAGCGAAGATGGGAAGACGTCAGGGAGTGAAAATGACATCGGTTGTATCCCACAGGCTGCTGAAAAACTAGTACCCGCCGCTAGTTGAAAATAACCAACACCCACTGACCGAGCCATGCCTGGGGCACAGGGCAGTTTACGCTGGGCTCAGAAGCTGTGGTCAAGGACCCTGGTCCAACTCCCATCTTTTCAAAAGATCATCTTTAGTTTTATACGTGCAGAAGGAAAGCCACACCTGTGGTGAACTCAGTGACTCTGTGTCTTATATTCAAAACCACAAATACTAATAAGAAAACAAAGGGAGAAACCTGTTAGGTATAATATCCAATTATAATTATTTTTACTCCAAAAGGCATGTCAAATAAATAATGCAGTGTATGTTACTTCTAGAAAATGCAGCAGCATTAGTTAATTTACATAAATTATACAACTCATTATCTTTGTTTATAAAAAGCCTTCGCAATATTTTGGCTTATGGATCTAAAAGGGGGAAAAAAAAAATCTCAGATTTCAGTTCAGTGTAATTTTCCTTTCCTGCACAGTCACCTTTTTATTTATTTACAGAAAGAGCATCTGTTTGACAGATCCCCTTAGGATTACTGCCCTTTCCTCATGATGAATGGAATGCATTAAGTCTTAGTTTTGTTTATAAAAAGCCAAATAAATACAAGTGAGTTAATCCAAGCATCCAGAGAGAACCCTGAGTGGCAGTTGTGGTTTCCTCTGCTGGCTTTGTCCGACGCCGACACCGACACGCACGCCTGCAGGGTGGGTAGGGGGCTGCGGGGACCAGGGAGCAGGGTTTCCAAGCCTCCTTCTCGTCTTCTCTGCCGGTACATTCTCCGTTCTCCGGCAGCTTGGGTTGGGTGCCGGCGTGCCGCCTGTGAGCAGCTGGACCCTTCCTGGTGTGTGGTCCAAACCAGGACCTGGGTGTCACCCCTGAGCACCTGAAATGTGCCTGGTCCCAACTGCAACATGCTGGACGTGTAAAACACACACTGCATTTCCGAGACTTAGCATGAGAAAAAAAAAACCATGTTAAATAACCCATTCATATTTCTATTGATTACATGTTGAAATATTTTAAATATATTGGCCAAATAAAATATATCATTAAAATTAGTTTTACCAGTTTCTTTTTACTGCTTTACCACTTATACCAGGAAATTTAAAATGTGGCTTATATTGTCTCTCCACTGGGCAACTCGGGGGCTATCCTATACTAACCAAGAGGCTGGGCCCTAGATTAATTTTGAGCACGCTCATTGTTTAGACTCTGCTTCTATTCTTCTGCCGGACCTGCATCAGACTTTGACTCGTAATCAGAAACTTGGGATGCGATGCAGTAGAAAGGGTCGGTCTTGTTTGATGGTGTAGCTGGAGATTTGAGGGACACGTGGGAGAAAAACTGATACAAGAAAATTGAGCTCTTTTCTTTCAATGGCGCTTTGGTGCTTCTAGCTTAAATATTAAAACCTTTGCCTGTGGATGGAGGAGCCCAGCTCCCAGGCTGTTTCAAGTGGAAAATGATGAATCCTAACTTCTCTTGCTCATGCAGACCCATCAGAAGGGCAAGAGAAAAGGACTGCCCCACGGCGCGTCTGCGGAACCAAGGCGCACGTGCCAGAGGAGGGAATGATGGACACCGTTTCATTCACAGGGAAACCCGGGCCCTGCCAGGCACCAGGATGTCTGGACTTACGGCATCAGCATGTTCAGAATATAACCCAACACCAGCAGGCTTCTGGCTGAGACCACTGTGGGGTTCACTGCAGGCAGAGCCTAGGTCCCTGAAGCCCCAGGCACACCCCTGCCGGGTCCAGGTGAAGATCTTTGCCTTCGTAGCATTTGCGAGGTTAGAGACAAAGTGATTTCTGTCACTTTTTAGTTGTTGATTAATGATGCAATTCTTCCATCATCCACCCATCCATTCAAGAAACATTACTATAAGCCCTGTGTGCCAGGCACTTGGCTGGGCACTGGGGATACAGTGAGGCAGAAAGCAGATACGTTCTCTGCCTTCTCAGAGCCCCCCTGACTGAGTGGCGTGGGGACAGGCACGGCAGAGGTAAGCAGTTAAGTACCTCAGGACCCCCCCTGAGAAGTGCTGGGGGTGACAAACAAGGCACGTGCCAGGTGGAGAATAACGAGTGGGCCCTGGCCTTCGGTGGTCCAGGGGCCTAAATGAGGCAGGAACAGTCAACCCATGACTTCAAGCACAAAGGGCCATTGCCGTGAAGAACTGGGGCAGGGCATCCTCAGACAGGACAGCATGATGCCCCAAGGCTGGAAGGACCTTGGTTTTCTCCTGACGGAAAGGGACCAGCGTGCTTGGGGAGCAGTGGACAAGGTGGCGTGAGGTGTGGCTGGAGGGGCTGGAGCCAGGTCGCATGGAGGGTCAGCTGCGGTAAGGATTTTGGATTCTGTTCTAAGGGTCGTAAGAAGTCACTCGTGGGATTTTAGGAGGGTCTGGGAGGCAGTGGGGAAAGTCCTGGCTGGGTAACTTGGCCCTGGGCCGAGAGATACTGGGCGTGTCACCTAATCCCTTGGGGGCTGGTTTCTTCATCTACAAAATGGAAAGGCTGAGGGAGGGGAAGGGAAGTTGGCCAGAGCCTTCTCCAAATAGGAAGTTTTCTTCCTGCTTAAAATTGCCGTGATTCAGAGAGAGCTCGGTCTTTCCCCCTCCTGGAGTCGAGTGACCTTCTTGCCCTCCACGGCTGATTCCGGAGGGCCTGCCAGACGCTGACATTGCCATCAGCTTCCATGTTTGTGAGTTCTTTGGCTTCATAAGATTCAAGAAGACAGAGTGATCCTGGACTCTGCATCGGAATCACTGTGGGCTGCCAAGGTTCTAATTTGTAGTCTGGGGTGGGACCTGGGCATTTGTGATTTTTAAAAGCTTCCTAAGTGGTTGATTCCACATATCAGCCTGTTTGGAGATTCCCTGGGGATTGGACCTCTATGAGGGGACAAAGCGAGCCCCTGTAGCCAGATGCCTGAGACACACAGGGTCTCCTGGGACACCCCATCCACCACCAAGTTTAAATATCTAGACTTATCATCAGACCAAAGGTCTTAGTTCAGAAATTATGATCACATCACTTTGTATAAAGGGAATTGTATGCAACCCACAGAATAAATAAATCCATGGTGGAGCGAGGGTCTTTCTGATAGGTTTCTGTCTCACGCTGACAAGTTATTTCCTAAGAAGACAAAGGAATAGGTTGTCGGGAGTGCTGCTAATGAGGATTTGGGATTTTGGGGGTTATGACACAGCCAGTGAGGAACATTTCCAATGCATCTTCCTACCCCCTTCCCACCCCCACCGTGAATAAGTAAGGTGAGTGTCTGCAAGAAGCTTAAGAACCCAAGGATGGAGCCAAGTGCCAATCCCATTTCCTCTTGTTCATCTCTAAAAATGCCCAGAGATCTCTAACGGCAGTGACAAAGATTGGCAGCAAACTTACCATCTCAACAAAACCAACAACATCCCTGGACAAAATGTGTGAAACAATGGTTGTCAGATACTGGACAACAGACAGCGCAGGACTGGGATACCTGAAGGGAGTAAATAGATAAGAAGAGCTCTGGATTTCTGGATGGAGCCTTTTCCAGTAGGGTGGGGATGGGGGGTGAGTGGCATGCAGAACATGGCAGTCTAGCTGAGTTGAGGAGATTGAGCTCAGAGCTTGGGGAAGCCAAGGAAACTGGAATTTATAGGGCAGAGTACTGGAAAGAGGAGAGATGAGCAGGGGAGGAGGTCAGAAATCTTCACAGTAGGTCCCCTTGAGTCTTTAGCTAAATATTAAGCCGAGTGTGTATAAGGTGAAACTCTATGAGGTTTGTCCAAAAGCAACCACTGAAAGCTGTAAGCTAAAAATTCTCAGAGCTCACACAGAACTGGGAGATGTTCAAATTTGGAAGAGGCTGTGTGAAGAGATGTTATAGAACACCTGAGGCATTCAATAGAGACCCCAGAAGGTTCACACCTTAATAATAGGGCTAGACTCTCCTGGAAGTAAAGACTACCCTAGACCCACCCTAGCAAAGCATAAAAACAAACTTCAAAATGAGCAGGTTGACCTGCATGTAACACAAGTGCCTTACATAAGAAAACTCAATGTTCTTTAAAGTAAGACAGCAAAATACACGCTCAACAATATATCATTCCCAGTGCCCTGCATTTGATCAAAAGTTACTAAACATGTTAGCAAATCAGAAACTATGACCCATGTTCAGGATAGAAGTCAGTGGAAATGAAGCCCCAAATAACATAAATATGGAATTAGAAGACAAGGACTTTAAAACAGTTATTATAAATATCCCCAATGATTTAAAGGACAAGATGAACAGTGTGAGGAGAGAACCATAAGATAGAAAAAGGAACCAAGTAGAACTTTCAGTATTGGAAAATACAATATCTAAAGTGAAAATTTCACCAGATGAGTATATTAGTTAAAGATTGATGTATTAAAGAATTACCACAAATATAGCAGCTTAAAAATGACACATGTTTATTATCTCACAGTTTCTGAGAGTCAGCGCTCTACAAGTGTTTCAACTGAGTCCTCTATATCAGGGTCTCTCACAGGCTACAATCAACATGCCAGTCAGGGCTGAGGTCTCATCTGGAGGCTCAACTGAGGAGGACCGAGTTCTTCTTTTTTTTTTTTAACTTTTAAATTTTATTTATTTATTTATTTTTGGCTGCATTGGTTCTTTGTTGCTGCATGTGGGCTTTCTCTAGTGGCGGCGAGCAGGGGCTACTCTTCGTTGCGGTGCACGGGCTTCTCACTGTGGTGGCTTCTCTTGTTGTGGAGCACAGGCTCTAGGTGCGCGGGCTTCAGTAATTGCAGCATGTGGACTCGGTAGTTGTGGCTTGCGGGCTTTAGAGCACAGGCTCAGTATCTGTGGCGCACAGGCTTAGTTACTCCGTGGCATGTGGGATCTTCCTGGACCAGGGATCAAACCTGTGTCCCCCTCATTGGCAGGTGGATTCTTAACCACTGCACCACCAGAGAAGTCCCAAGAAGGACCTACTTCTAAGCTTCTTGGTTGATGTAAGAATTCATTTCCTTGGCAGATGTTGGACTGAGGTCTTCAGTTTCTAGCTGGCTTTTAGCCAGAAGCCACTTTCGGTTCTTTGCCAAATGGGCCTCTCACAAACAGAAGCTTGTTTCTGCAAAGTATGTGAGCCAAAAAGATAATAAAGAGAGTTTACTAGAAAGATAGGAGTCACAGTCTCTCTTAATCTAACCACAGGAGTGACATTCCATCCCCTTTGATGTATCTTTTTGATTAGAAGCTAGTCACCAACATGCCCACAAAGAAGAGGTGGGGATTATACAGGGGTATGGATAACAGGAGGTTGAGTTTATTGGGACCATTTTAGAGTCTAGTGTAACAATGGGCTTAATAGCAGATTAGACACTGTAGAAAAAAGATCAGTGAACTGAAGATATAGCAATAGAAACTATTTAAACTAAAGCACCCAGAGAGGAAAGGGTAGGAGAAAAATAAGAGAGACTCAGTGGACTGTGAAACAATATCAAGTGGAGACCTGGACCATAGTGGGAAGGGGAGGGGCGGGGTCAGCAGAAGATATTTGAAGAAACAGTGGCCAAGATGTTTCCAAATTTGATAAAACTATAAAACTCATAGGTACAAGAAGTTCAGTGAACCCGAACATGAAGCAGAATAAATATAAATAAAAACACATCAAACAATATTATAATCAAATTGCTGAAAACCAGCAACAAAGAGGAAATCTTTTAATTAATCAGAGAAGAAAGGCACATTACAAAGTTAAGAGCTTTTACTGATTTCTCATCATAAACATGGCAAGCTAGAAGACAAAACATCTTTAAATTGATAGAAGAAAATAAAACTCAACCTAGAATTCAATATCCAGTAAACATATTCTTCAGAAATGAAGATGAAATAAAGACCTGTTTAGACAAAAATACAAAATGTATTAAAGAAAGTTCCTCAGGCTGAAAGAAAATGTTACTAGATGAAAACTCATATTTACACAAAGGAATAAGGAGCAGCAGGAGTGATAAATATGTAGGTAAATGTGAAATACTCTCCTTTTTGTTTTTAAAATTTTCTTCAAAAATATTTGACCAAAACTTATAAAGCTATTGCTCTTAAAGGCTATATGAAAAAAGAAGGAAGATCTCAAATAATAACCTAAATTTCCACCTCAGGAAATTAGAAAAGGAAAAAAAACTAACCCCAAAGTGTGCAGAAGGAAGGAAATAATAAAGATCAACTTAAATTAAATAGAGAATAGAAGAATAATAGAGCAAAATCAATGAACCCCAAAGTTGTTTCTTTCAAATGATCAGCAGATGAGGTACCTTTAGCTAGACTGACAAAAAGAGATAGATGATGGATAGATAGATAGATAGATAGATAGATAGATATAGATAGATGATAGATAGATAGAAGACCCAAATGACTTAAACCAGGAATGAAAGAGGGGACATCACTACTGTCTTTATAGAAGTAAAAAGGATTATAAAGTAATACAATGAACAAGTGTCTGCCAACAAATACATAACTTAGGTGAAATGGACAAATTCCTAGAAAGATACAATTACTGAAATTGACTCAAGAAGAAATAGAAAATCTGAATAGACTTAAAACAAGGAAAGATAGTAATTTAAAAATCTCCTGACGAAGGAAGGCCAAGGGTCAGAGAGATTCGTTAGTGAATGGTAGCAAACATTTAAAAAATAGTTAATGTAAGTCATTGACAACTGAATAGAATGTAGAAGAGGAGAGAAATTTCAAAGGACTTCAACTGTATCTCAGTGCACTAGCAAATAAACAATTTGAAAATCAAATTAAGAAAACAATTTCAGTTATAATAGTGTCAAGAAGATTAAAATACTTAGGAATACATTTCTGACAAGAAGTATAAGACTTGGGCACTACAGAACATTGTTGAAAGAAAGAAGTTCTAAATAAATGGAAAGACATCCCATGCTGATGGATCAGAAGACTTAATATTAAGATGGCAATAGTCCCCCAACTGATCTACAGATTCAATGTAATCCATATCAAAATCTCAGCTGACATTTTTGCAGAAATCAATAAGCTGAACCTAAAATTCATATGGAAATATAAGGGACCTAGAAGAGTCAATATAATCTTGAAAAAGAAGAACAAAATTGGAGGACTCAAAATTTTCAATTTCACACTTACTCTAAAGCTACAGTTGTCAAGATAGTGTGACACTGGTATAAGGATAGACATATAGATCAATGAAATAAAACTTACAGTCCAGAAATAAACCTTAACATTTATGGTCAGTTGATTTTCTACAAAGGGGCCAAGACAATATAATCAGGATAGAATAGTCTTTTTCGCAAGGGGTTCTGGGACAACTGGATATACACATGCAAAAAAAGAATTTGAGCCCCTGCCTTATATCATACACAAAAATTAACTCAAAGCAGAGCATAGAGCTAAATGTAAGAGCTAAAAATATAAGTTTGAGAAGAAGATAGAAATAAATCTTAGTAATTTTAGCCTGGGAAATGATTTCTTTTATGACACCAAGAGTACAAATGATTAAAGAGAAGACTGATAGGTTGGACTTCATCAAAATTAAAAGCTTTTGTTCTTCAAAAGGTGCCATCAAGAAAGTCAAAAGGCAACCTGCAGCCTAGGAGAAAACATTTTCAACTTCTAAAACTGATAAAGTACTTGTACCTAAAATATATAAAGAATTCTTACAACTTAATAAAAAGAAAAATAGCTCAGTTAAGATGGGCAAAGAATTTGAATAGACATTTCCCCAAAGAAGATATATGAATGCTAATAAGCATGTGAAAAGATGTTTAACAATACCATTAATCATCAGGGAAATCAAAACCACAGTGAGATACTACTTCACACCCACTAAGATGGCTATAATAAAAAAAAGGTAGATAATAATAAGTGTTGACAAGGATGTAGAGAAATTGAAATGCTCACACATTGCTGATGGGGTTGTAAAATGGTGCTGCTGCAGTTGATAACAGTTTGTTAGTTCCTCAAATATTAAACACAGACTTAGCCTAAGACCCAGAAATTCCACTCCTAGGTATATACCCAAGAGAAATAAAAACGTATATTTATGGAAAAACTTGTACACAGATGTATATAGCAGCATTATTCATAATAGGCAATAAGTGGAAACAACTCAAATGTTGATTGACTGATGAATGGATAAATGAAATGTGGTATATTCATATGAGGAAATGTTTTTTGGTAATAAAAAGAAATGAAGTGCCAATACATGCTACAACACAGATAAACCGCTAAACATTATTCTGAGTGAAAGAAGCCAGTCACAAAAGACTACATATGATATGATACCGTTTATATCAAATGCCCAGAATCGGGGCAAAATCTATAGAGACAGAAAGGAGATCACTAGCTGCCTAGGGCTGGAGGTGCGTGTGCTGGATGGGGAGTGACAGCTAATGGGAATAAGGTTTCTTTCGGGGGTGATGAAAATGTTCCAAAATTAGATTATGAAGATTGTTGCACAAGGTTGTAAATATACTAAAAATGTTGAGTGTACACTTCAAATGGGTGAACTTTGCAGTGTGTAAATTATATATCAATCAGATAATTGTCTAAAGCAAAAATAATAACAATACACAGAAGCAAAGTATATGACAACAGTAATACAAAGGAACGCATGGGGAAGTGGAAGCATGTTGTTGACAGGTTTTTACATTATTGATGGACTGCTGTAATTATGTGAAGATAGAATACTGTGATTAAAAATATATACTGCAAATCCTAGAGCAACCACTAAAAACTAAGAGAAACAGCCAGCAACCCAGTAGTGGAGATAAAGTGGAATACTCAAAAAAAAGAAAGAAACAGGACCAACAGAAAACAATAGAAAACAAGTAGTTAGACGATAGAGATAAACCCAAACATCTATCATAATTGGCTAAAACATTCCATTGAAAAGCTAGAGATTATCTGAGTGGACACAAAAAGCAAAACCCAACTATGTGCTTTCTACAAGAAACACTTTAATAATAAAGGCACAGATAGATTAGAAGCAAAAAGGTAGAAAAAAGATAGAGCGTGCAAACACTAACCATAAGAAAGTGAAAATGATTGTATTTTCAAGCAAAGTAGACTTCAGGACAAGGACTATTACTAAAAAATAAGGAGAGACATTTTATAATAAAAGGTCAGTCCATCCAGAAGACGTAACAGTTCTAAATGTATGTGCACCTAATTACATAGCTTCAAAATACGTGCCAAAGTGACAGAACCTAAAGGAGGAATAAATAAATTCACAATTGTAGTGGGACACATCAACATTCCTTTCTCAGTGATGAGCAAAACAGATAGGAAATCAGTAAGGAGTGGAAAACTTGAATAATGCTATCAACCAACTTGATCTAATTGACAGTTTTGAAACAAAATACCCAACAATAGAAGAATATACCTCCTTTCAACTGCACATAGAACACTTACTAATCTAGGTCTTGTGTTACGCTATAAAACAAGTCTCATCAAATTTAGAAGGATTGGGCTTCCCTGGTGGCGCAGTGGTTGAGAGTCTGCCTGCCGATGCAGGGGACATGGGTTCATGGGCACACTAGGGCACACAGTCTGTGCCTAGTATTATTAACTTAGTAATGGATGAAACCTTTTGTGAAGCAAAAATTATTTGTTGCACATCAAATGGGTGTGTGTAGTGCTTCTAGCTCACAGGGAGGAAAGAAAGAGTCCACCCTCAGTGTGGACTCAGTTTTTGGAGTGAGGTTTCCAACCTGCCATTCAGCCATTTAATAATGATAAAAACTACAGCAACAATAAAAGTAATAATGGAAGCTACCATTGATTATGCTAAGTGCTTTTCGTACCTTATCTTAATTTCACAACTCTGGGATGTTTCACTGATGAGAAACTGAGGCTCAGAGAGGTGAACAGTTGCCAAGGTTGCTCAGCTAGTGAGCAGCAGAGCATGGTTCATATGCAAGACGTCCTAACTCCCCAGCGCAGACCTGTTCTCTAACTCCAGTCATGGATTTGACTTTAACTTGTAAGTCTTCCTTTTCCTAATAGCCCAGGCTTTGGAGTTCGTTCATCCAGTCGTTTGTTCCAGAGATATTTATTGAGCACCTTTCAAGGGCCAGCAGAGTAGGTAGCGGATAAGGTCCCTGCCCCCATGGAGCTTCCGGTCTGGTAGAGGAGACATAATTTCGTCACCTAATTGTGATTAAGGCTGTAAAGGAAAAGTGGAGGAACTCTAAGATCTTATAGCAGGAGGATCTGATCTGATCTGAGGATCAGTGAGGGCAACTCTGAGGAAGTGACGTTTCACTAAGCTTGCCATTGAGTGGGGTGGGGAGGGCAATGAGAAGGGGAGAAGCATTCCTTCAGAGGGAGAACATATGCAAAGGCCCTGAGGCACGTGGAAGGATGGGAGCCGGAGGTCAGGCTTGAAGGCCAGTTAGTGCACTTGGAGCGCAGAGCTTGAAGGGGCAGTGATGAGAAAGGCTGGAAACTGAGCCAGCAGAGCCTCAGGGGCTATGTTAAGGCCTTTGAATTTAGCACTGGAGCAGCGGGAACAATTGGGAGGTTTTATGTAAGTGAAGAGCATCATTTTATTGTTTTAAAAACATCGCTTAGAAAAAAAAAAAAAAAAAAAGTAGGAGGGCTTCCCTGGTGGCGCAGTGGTTGAGAGTCCACCTGCCGATGCAGGGGACACGGGTTCGTGCCCCGGTCTGGGAAGATCCCACATGCCGCAGAGCGGCTGGGCCCGTGAGCCATGGCCGCTGAGCCTGCGCATCCGGAGCCTGTGCTCCGCAACGGGAGAGGCCACAACAGTGAGAGGCCCATGCACCGCAAAAGGAAAAAAAAAAAAAAAAACATCGCTTAGGCTGCTGTATGGAGGACTGACTGGGGCGGAATGAGGATTCAAATAGGAGGGACTTCTTTTTTCATTCTTCAAAACAGGTGGGCTGGCTCCTCCTTTTTTCCTTTCTCTCTTCCTTTTCTGTTTTGCTTACTTTCTTTTCTCCCTCTTCTGTTTTACCATTCTGGGCCCCAGCATCAGAACTGAGAGGCTACAGATGGCTTGGGTCTTAGAGCAGAGAAGCCAGGGGACCGGCAGCCCCGAAAGCTGTCATATGTCACACAAGTCATCCTTCCAGAGCCGCAGCTACCTTCCAGGCAGAATGTCAAGCAGCTTGGTACGCGGAGCAGCTGCTCCGAGTGGCTCTGAGCATTGTCAGAACATCATAAACAAAACGCTCATGTTTCTGCAGAGATAACCTCCTGGCCTCCACCCCCATCTTCCCCTGCTGTGGGCCAGGCTTTCTCTTCCAGCATCTGTTTTCGGTACTTCCAAAGCCCTCAGTGCGGGGCTCTGGGACGCCGTGGAGCCTGCAGGCTAAAATGCCCGGCCAAGGTAGGAGCAGGTACTCCCTACATCTGTTCTCAGGAATGAGAGGAAGGCTGAACCACAGCCTCTGTTACTGAAGCAGAGCCCAGGCCCAGAGAGAAAGGACAGGCCCAGCAGGATCCTTATCATCCCAGACCCCCACAGCTAGGAAGGCAGGGCAGGGAGCGCCCCTCGTGCCATGCGAGGCAGGCCCAGAGGGGAGGACGTGCCCTGCATCAGGAGAGGAGCCCTTGGTTGCTGCAGAAACCTTGCAGCACCTATAACGGCCACTCAGCCCTCCCTGGATGCTTTCATTCCTGTAAATGTCGGAAATTCCTGGCCTTAAAACAAAAACAAAAAAACCAAAACCAGTGACCATGATCTTCCCAGCCTCAACATAGCCATGCCTCTTGCCCACCTGGGTGCCTGGCCTCATGCTAATTTCTTCCACCCTGTGTGGCTGGCCGGTCAGTGGAAGCTGTCTGGTTTTCTGAATGGTCCCCACCAGGAAGAAAACTGAAGGATTCATGTAAATAGCTTCCCCTTGGTTCATTCGAGGGAGTGCTGGAATGATTCCCAATCCCCCTGCTTATATGATAAGACCCTCCAGTCCTAACGACAGAAGTACTGGGTTCAGCAAAGACTGATGTTATGAGGGGCTTCTGCAGCAGCCGCCCGGCTCTAGACTCTTGGCGGCAGCACATGGAGGAAGGGTGGGCTCATGGCGCCAGGTGGGTGTCGAGAAGAGGGATCAAGGGCAAGCTCTTCTTAGGGAGGAGGCATCCTAATTGCTGGGTAGCACAGGTTTGCAGTAACTGCTCAGGTAATTGCTTTGTAATTTACTTCCTATTTAATAAGTAGCACGAATAAAACCAACCTGCTTGTGGTGGGATTGTAATTCAAATTCCATTGACGATGGCTGCACATTTTTCATTTAGCATGTAAAGGCAGTTTCTATGTAAATTATTTCGGAAGATTCTCCATGGGCTAATGACATGATTGTCTGGATGGATTGAAATTGCCTGAGTAATTGATACTACAATGGCATGGTGCATCTTGGAGAAAGAAATTGGCACTGTAACTTGTACCCTTTTTAAAAATTATTATTATTAAAGTCAAATGAGGAGAGGGCTGCTGAAAAGCAAAAACAAATATTCATAAACAAGAATGCAAAATGTGACACATTTGTTTTGAATTAAAGGGCCAAATTCTCTAAAAACACAGAATGAATGATTCCATTGATGAACTTTCCAGTAAAAAATTATTAGTACTGGCAAACATGGAGGTATTCTCTTTTCACATCCTCCAATCAGCCGTTTTTTCCGTCTGAACACAGGGCTCCTCTATTTCTAGCCCCCTGCTGGCAGCAGAAATTATATTAAAGACATTAGTTCAGTTTTTAAAACACAGACTCGTAACTGTTAAATTTATAACTAGGCAGAATATTAATCTTGCAAACCAATTCAGGAATCTCTTTAAAAAAATGGCCTTCTGGGCTTCAAGGTTGTAGATATATATTTAATAAATTGAAGTGCTTTCCAGTTAATGTGTCAAAGGCCTGGTCCGCCCCATGGAGAAAATAATTGTTGGAGAAACAAGGGTGAAACCTTATTCCCAGGTAAGTAAATGCCCTGAAAAATTGGATTCCATCCCCTTGAGTAGGAATCCCTGTGAATTAAGTATTCTGGGGAAGAGAAGTCAAAGCAGCAACGTAGGAGAACAATCAAGAACTTGAAAATGAGCGTGTTCTTAAGTGAAAGAATTAATCACGATAAGTTAGAAAAAGTATTGAAATAGCTTTAGATTAATGCAGACTGTGAATATCAATACAATTGCGGCAGCTTAATTTGGCATAAAGAGCATCTAATGAAATATTTTAATATCGCTGTCCATTCAGTTTGTCAGCTTGAATTGCATGGGGTGTTAAGCGGCTTTTAAATTGTCACTGCAAAATCTTCTAAATCCGTGTAGTTTTTGTTGTTGTTGTTGTTCGTGGAAGGAGTAATAAAGAAATGTGTACGTGTGTTTGATGCGTCTCCACCCAAGTTCCTACTTTGTAGAACAGATGAGAACCAATCTGTCCTCCTTGCCAACTGTGCCAGGAATGAGCATTTCTCCAGGTCTGGAGCCCTCTGTGTTTTCCTGAGAAATGATTGGTTTAACAAGAGACACAGCTATTCCAGAGGAGAGTCTGGGAGCAGAAAAGCCTTGCAGGCATCCCGGTCAGCCCTTCACTTTGCAATCGAGGCAATTGCCCCATGATTACGAGAAGGGGCTTTTCGGGAGGCTCATTTCTTGTGAATTCTCTGGCTCAGAGCACAGTAAAAACACCAGCACACTGGAGAGGAACGCCAGATGGTAATTGTTTGGAGTACTTTTCCAAGGATCCTACAGTCCCAACACCCTTCGCCTCCTGACACAGCGTATTTCTGGCTCTCCAGTCTCTCTGAGGCTGCTCTGCTCTGTACGTCCCATAGCTCTTGCCCTTGTACCCGAATCCCACCTTCTCTCGACCCCCAAAAACCTCCTTCTGGTTCCCTGAGACTCCTGCCTCTCTGATACTTGCCCCCACATCAGAACTGCTAGGCCAGCAATGACCAGCGATCTCTATTCTACTCAACGGAAAGCTATTCATCCCTCAGCCCAGATGAATTCTTGGCAGCTTTTGGTAACAGCTCATCCCACCCTCCTTGAACCTCCTTTTTCTTGGCGTCCTTGACCCAGAGGTCTGGGGCTTGGTGATCTCCATCTCACCACTCCTCTTTGTTCAGGTTTTGGTCTGAGCCTTGAGAGCGACTCTGCTTGAAGGCTGAGTAAATAAAGAAGTACAGGAAAGGAAGGTCAGGCCGGCATGTAGGTATCCTGGGGTACAGAGACATTTGGTTTTGTTGCCTTGGGCCATAGGGAACAAGTGAAGTTTTTGAGCAGGACAGAAATATGGCACATGTCCACGAGATTTCTGATTGATGGCGTTCGTTACAGCAGTGTTGATAATAGAGGGAATTTGGGAAAGCCTAACTTTCCGACAATAAGGAACCAGTTAAATAAATCACGGCACTCAAATATTTGTTGAATAGATGATTATATAGAAGAGCACAAGAAGAACAAACAAGAAAATAAATCATCTCTAATCCTATCCCCCGACAGCACTTTTAATGTTTTTATGTCTTTCCCTCCCCTCCCCTCCACACAAGGTACACTACATACACTGCCATCCTGACTCAGACATCCACGTGTGCTTTGGCTCAGCTCTTCTACTTAATACTCTGTGGTAAGTGGTTTCTCGGGTCCTTGAATACGTCTTGCAGTCCTGATTCGAATGGATGGCTGTTGTTCTGGGGTACGGCGCTCCTCGAAGTTTGGACGGAGACCTTCCCTTCCCGATCTCCACTTTCTCCAAGACCATGTCGTCCATGCCTAGCCCTCCATCAGCACCTGCTGGCAGGTGACTTGCACTTCTCTATCCCACCCCCCTCCCCAGACCTTTTCTCTGGGCTCCCGATAGGATAGTCGACGGCCCCTTTGACATCTCCTGTTAGACTCGGCAAGTCCAAACCAGACCCATGACCTTCGTCTTCACATGCCTCTATTTCAGGGAAAGGCACACCTTCCATCCGGTTATGCAAGCCAAGAACCGGGAGGAGTTACTGACATGTTCACCCCCGCCAGCCCCTTATCCGGATAAACTCCAATCCGTTTACATCCCGAAGCAGACAAATCCATCCCTTTCCCACCATCTCCTTGGCCGTCACACTAGCCCAAGCTGCCACCACCTGGACTTAGCATCATTCTTCCAAGTGGTCCACCTGTGTCAGCTCTCACCCCCAACCCATCCTCCATACTGAGGGTCTTTCCACAGTGAAAACTCCATGGGTCCCCTGCCCCTAGTTCTCAGAAGGGGACTTGGAACTATCTGGCTGGAAACAGGGACTCTGGAGCCAGCCTGCTTGGGTTGAGTCCCCATTCCCCCTTCCGTGTTACAGTTTTCTCGTCTTCTGTGAGGATTGGGTGAGTCGATCACAGACAGTGGTCCTAGATCAGCCCTGACACATAGAAAGGCTATTTCAGCATTTGCTGTTGTTGTTATTCTTTTGCTGTTGTTTGTAAAAAGGGATTGTAGTAGGAATCTCACAAGTCAACACTGGCAAGACGCTGACGGGCATGCTGCCTGCAGAGTAAGCCCTTGGTTGCTGTTGGCCGTTCTTATGGTCCCTCTAGCCTCATGCTGTGCCATATGCTGCTTCTGTCCCTGAGATCCACATGCTCCTTGAGTTCCTTGTGCTCACTACGTTCCTGCCCACCACAGGGCCTTTGCACATGTTGTTCTTCTGCCTGAACACTCCCTCTCCTTTTCCCCTAATTAATGTATTCTCAGGTCTTGGCTTAATACTGCTTCCTGGCCTCACTGATCAGGCCACATCTCCCTGATGTTGGGTCCTCCTTCCTAGAGAATCATAGAACTTGTCCAAGGAGGGATGGCTTGACAGAGTGGAGCTCAGCTTTCCATTCCCACGTGTGGGGGAAAGACACAAGTCCCACAGCTCTCTTGGAAACCCATTACTTCTCAAGGCTCCCCCACAGTGTTCTGGTGGCCTCTGGTGGTGACTCACCATCCCAAGGCGCCTTCTGGCCAGGTGGCCCCAATGGCCATAAGTCCCAGGAGGAGCTGTCCAGCCTGAACTGGACAGAGAGAGCCACGTGTGCACCCGGCAGCTCACTTCCACCTAACCCCTGCCCCCGTCGGCACAGCTGCTGGTGAGAAAATGGGTCATGAGGATCAGCAAGGGCCAATTTCCTATTCTTTGTTTTCTTTTAATTTGAGAGAAGACAGACAGAACCTTGTCAGGGAATTACGTCCCGGAGGGGAGAGTGTGGAGCAACTTTCCGGCCAAGTCTCAATTCACACCCAGTTTTGTGGTGCATTATGCTGACTTGGGAAGCTCTGTGATGTGTGGGCTGACCCTGGCCATGGTGTCACCTTTGTGGGAGCGTTCTAGCCAGTGGTTTTATTGACTTGTGACTCAAGGAGCATCATGGTTCTCTCCAAGCCATTAGCAGGCATCACCAGTGCCCTGCCCGTCTCATGGCAGCTCCTCTAAACAGACACCCAAAGCCTATTTTTCTTTCTGAAATACAGACCACAAATACTATGGTTTATGAACAGCTGATCTATCTTATTTGGTGCAAGGGAGCGCTCTAACCTAAACATCACAGGAAGGGAAACCTGTGCTCAAGTGAACCAGTGGCCAGATCTGCCCCATCTCTTTTTACTAAACCAGAGATTCACAGGCCTCCTTTTGGAGTGAAAGTAGGGTCCCGAAAGGATCAGGCAGCTCCACAATGACACTTGCTGACTATAGCACCTGGAAGCTATGACAGTTATGCATCCTTTGTTCCAAGCCCCGCTGATGGCTGAGATCCCTACAAGGCAAAATTGGGACCAGCAGGATACTCATGATGCAGGTGACCATGTACATTTCTAAATCTTTTACAAACTCACAGGCCACATGTGTCCTCTATTCACAGCAGAAAGGCCAGGAAAGAGCTGCTCCTCTATTACGTGTTCTCACATGTGGCTCTTTCTGATGCCTCCACCACTGTGCTGATGGAGCCTACCGCATCCCGAGCGTTGTGCTGGGCTCCAAGGACTGATGCCACCTGGTCTCTGCCCTCAGGGCACCCATCGCCTGAGTGATAAGGGGGTGGTGAGTCTTGGGAGGGCAGGGGAGACCTCCTTGGGAGACCAGCAGTGATTGGAGTCCTGAAGCGTGAGCAGGAGTGGGCCAAGCACAGAGGGGCATCGGGCAGAGGAGACAGCCTGGGCGTAGGGACACGTGTGCCAAAGTGTGCCTTCGTGCTTTAAAACTGCTAGAGCAGCGCTTCCAGATCTGGGGATCTGGGTGGTCCCTGAAGATAGTCACAGGGGTCTGCAGCTGTTTGCAGCATTTTAAAAGGCCAAGCAGAGATCTGTCATAAGTTGTGGCCGTGGCCGTGGTGTCCAAGCTCTTCTCTTTGGCTGGAATTACACCTATTCAGAGTGGAGATGCTGCTGTCCTGCTGAGAAGTGCCGATGGGTAATGAAAGCGATCACGATATCATGGCAGCATTTTGGTAGCCAACGTTTTTCTCCACGGGGTGAAGATTTCTGGAACCACCAGGCTAGAGATGGGCTCTCAAGTCTCAAAGTATGTTAGGCTCAGAGTGGGAAGGGTGACCCCCAATATGTCTGACAGTCTACAAGTTAGAGATCTGGGGGGCTCTTGGGGCTGAGTGGAGAGAGGATAGGTTGGAGTGAAAATCCCAGTTTCCTATTCACGAGCAGTAAGACCTCAGGCGAGTTAACCGGGCTTCCTGAGCCTCAGTTTCCTCCTTTGGTCCCGAGGACAAAGGTGCACTCAGGACTGTCGGTTGTGGGTGTAGAGTTTAGGGCAGGGCTTTTCACTGAATTGGCCCTTGGTGAATAGAAGCTGGAGCTGCTACTCCTATTCTTATTACTGTAAGTGTCCAGCATGGTTGTGATTGTCACTGTGAGACTTACTCCGTGAGTATAAATTCAGTCCATCTGATTCTGCCTAGCTGAGGTCAGCCTACCCTGAGAAACAGCAACTTTGGCAGCAGGGGAGACCAGAGAACGAGGGAAAAGTAAGTTATTTTTATCACGAAACACTTGGCAGGTTGAACAGGCTTGGGGGAGGGGAGGATGCTCCAGAGGGGGATTTTAGTGATTGGGAGCAGCTGGAGCAAAGTGAGCAGCTCGTAGGCGGGGGAGGGCGCCTGAATGTGGGAGGGTCCACGCCCCAGCCAAGGACACGCATGTGTCTGCAGAATGCACGTTGTTGTGAGGAAGGCTGAATGTGGCATCACTGTTAATTTGTTTTAAGGCTCCAGTTGGGTCTTATCCCATTGTGATGGTGCAGACGTGGGGCATGGTGGTCATCTGGGGGCAAAGATTTCTGAGCAGGCCTGGTCTCATGAGATTTCTAACGTGTGTGTACAAAACTGATCTTGGGACTGGACTGGGCTGTTCTAACCAAGGTCCTCCACCTTCCTCTTTTTTCCCTCCTCCTTCATCATCATCCTAGCTGATATTTTTACATGTTATATTGGTCAGGATAGCTTAGACCATGCTGTGTAACAAATGAACCCTGCAGTACAATGGCTGATTACAATATGAGTTTACTTCTCACTCACATTACAACTCCAGTAGAGTCAGACACCTCTTCAGAGTAGTTCTCCCCCAGGTAGTGACTTAGGGATCCCAGTCCTTCCGTTGTATGGCTCCACCATCTCAGAGACTTTCCTTCACAGCCCTGAGGACAGGGAAGAGAGAAGGAGCCAGGCCCGGAAGTGGTGTACATCAGTTTCACCCTCATTTTATTGGGCAGAGCTCAGTCATGTGGCCAGTCTACATGCAAGGGAGGCTGGGAAATGTAGTCTCCCTTGGCTCAGGGGAAGGAAATGACATTGATGAACATCTAGCCAGTCTCTACCATATGTATATTATCTCACTTACTTTTCCAGAGAATCTCATGGACTTGGTGTCACTATTATCGCTATTTGTAAAAGAGAAATCTGAAGTACAGGGAGGTTCCCTGACTTCCTCTGGTAAGTGGTAGAGCTAGGCTTCAGGAATAGGAATTACGGCTCTCAGGTCCCCACTCACACAAGCCCACACAAAGAGCTTCACACCCAGAGTGCTTTCCAACACGAAGGGGTTGCTTTTTGTCCAAAACCCCTGGAGCACTTTACCTTCATTTTACCTTGCACTATGGTTATTCAATTTATCTTCTCTATTAGACTTTAAGTTGCAGAATCAATGTCAGATATGCATCTCTGCAGTGTCGTTAGCCTAAAAGATACTTAGCGAACACTAGTTGAACAGAGTACCTAGGATGTGGGTCATTAAGTCAACAGGGAGTCTGGGGTCATGAGTATGGAAGGGAGAAGCAGGAAAAGAAGAATTTGGATGAAGACACAGAGGGAGGGCAGTGTGCTGGATGCAGCGAGGCCACGGGTGAATCGAGGGTTGGGAAGGTTTCAGTTCATTTTGTTACATGAAGCAGAGGCATATTGGAGGAGAACAGTAACCAAGAGGTTATTGGTGCCCTTGGACAGCACAACAAATGATGGACAGAAGCCAGAATGCCAGGGGTTGAGTGGAAAGTGGTGGGAGGTGTAGTTGGTTGGTGCAGACCCCTCCTGTCATACATTTGGTATTAACAGGAGAGATGGGGTAGTGGAAGCAAAGTTGGGGTGAGGTCTTCCACGTGTGTCTGTATGAGGGAAAATGATTAGAAGGGGCGAGAGTGAAGAGTCAAGGGAAAGGGTTGGTTTTGAGAGCCAGTCCCAGAGGACGGAGGAAAGCAAGAAGTTAAGATCACAGGTGAAGGGTTGAAACTTCGAGAGGGTCTCTGAGACAGAGGAAAAAGGGGAATATGGGCCCAGATGCCTCATCTATGAAATGAGGGTGTTTTCCCCTGTACCCCCTTCATGGTTACCATGAGTGTATTGGGTTAAATAGTATTCCCCCCAGAGTTATTTCCACTCAAAACCTCAGAATGTGACCTTATTTGGAAATAGGGCCTTTGCAGATGTAACTAATCAAATCAGGATGAGGTCACACTAGATTAGGGCGACCTTCATCCAGTGACTGATGTCCTTATAAGAAGAGGGAAATTTGGACATGGACACAGGGAGGGAAAAACCTGTGAAGAGAGACACAGAGATGGGCCCTGCCAACACCTTGCTCTTGGACTGCTGGCCTCCAGAACGGTGCTAGGATAAACTTCTGTTGCTTTAAGCCCCCCAGTTTGCAGCAATTTGTACAGCAGCCCCAGGGAGCTAATACAGTGGCGGACACATGAGATGCATTTGAAAGTAGCGTGACATGTATACTTGCTATCAAATATGTGGCATTTTTCATCAAAGTCATCACAAAAGGGAAAGTCAGGCAGCGCTGCATGGACCTGGCCTAGCCAAGGTTTTCTCCTGTATTACGTGTAGACTCTGGATTTAGGTGATTAAAAAAACATTTTTTTTTTTTAACCTTACTGGTTACCTGCAGCCTTGGTAGAAGCAGTTTATCTGCTTCACTTTTAGATTTTGAAAGAGCCATGGGTGGGGCTCCGGTTCCTGCGCTTTAACTGCCTTCCTTCAGGGAGGGTAACTGGGACGCGTGGCATTTGTGAGAAATGCCCCTGGTCTCCGTCAGGCCGCTTTGCATTTCCAAATGGAAAGTGTTGAAACTCCAACCACCAAGGCACTTGCTGCCTTAATCTTCCAGCTTGTATTAAGATAAATTTAAAACACTTTCTCCACATTTAAACTGACTGCTGTCTTCAGCTTTTCTTAAGTGCAGATCCTTTGCGACCATTTTTTTTCACCATCGTCACCATCTTCCTCTTCAGTGTGACATCAGTACGGTGGGGACAGTGGCTCTCACTTGTCCCCCCTGATGAAAGAGAGCAGTGGAGTCAAACTCCCAATCACTGGAAAATCCCCAACATCTCAGTTTGTGTATTTACCTGCATGTTTTCTGAGGCTCCTTTGGACTTTACTGCTCTGGAATTTCCCCTGATTTGGAAGGTGAGGCAATAGGGTCACAGGTGAAATGACTCAGCTCTCAAGGGCAGGGGAGGAACTGACCCCTGACTCTCGTGTGCTGGGTGCATGGTACGGGCTCCCAAGTTCTTCTGAGTTTGCCAGAACCATGGCCCCATGCTGGTCCATGGAAGGTGCTGGAAGGTGCCTGGAAGGCAGGGTCTGATTTCTTCGTGGTGCACCCACTGAAAGCCCCAGGTGGGCCTTTGCTCCAGGCTCAGGAGCAGTGCCCCACGGCTGGGGGTCGTGGGGACTCGAACAGGTAGAGAGAAGCAGGAGCAGCTGCCCTGTGGCAGAACCACCTGGTGCTGCACTGAGGAATCTCAGAAGCCCTGTGCTTGAAAGAATGCCACCATGGTAGGGAGCACGTGGGCTGTGGAGCCAGCCTGACCCAACTCTGCCGTGCAGTAGTTATGCAACCACAGTGGGCCTCTCTGAACCTCAGTTTCCTCCTCTAAAATAGACTTAATAATGCATAACTCCTAGGAGTTGTTGGAAGAAGGTGTCTATTAGGTGCCTGCTCCCAGCAGGCTGATTGTTCCTCTAAGTGCACCCTCCCATCACCCCTAGCAAATGATCTACTTGTCCTGTAGGCCCCAATTTTTTCCTAGTGATGAATTAGCCGCTGTTGGAGGGATGCTTCCTGGGGTTACTTCAGCTGCCTGAACAGCTCCAGCCTGCCCTGGGCTTAATGCTTCACTCTTCTGTGCTGGCAGAAGTGGAAGAGCAGAGAATTTAGCCCAGGAACGATGACCAGTGTGGACAGGGCAGCCAGCCTGGATCCGTTCCATTGGCGTCATTAGCATGAGACGTTTTTGGTTGTCACCTAAATTCGGCTTCTTAGTTGGAGCTCTAGAGGCACATTTCCAACAACTGTCTGGAAACAGAAAGTGGTGCAGGGAAGAAAACCAGATGCCAGCTTCCCCCGCTGTTTGGACGGGGCTCTGTAAATGGAAACATCTGAGAACACCGTCCAAGGGCACACACGTCCATCTCAAAGCCGGTGCGTGTGTCGCGGGGAGGGGGAATGGATGGCCCACACATGCTCTGGCGTTTACATTGAATATTTTAGTTTGCAGAAATTTGAAATTAGGGACTTCCCTGGCGGTCCAGTGGTCAAGACTCCATGCCTTCTCTGCAGGGGGCACGGGTTTGATCCCTGGTCAGGGAGCTAAGATCCCACATGCCGCACGGTGCAGCCAAAGAAAAGAAATTTGAAATTAAATATATTTTCCACCAACACTATGAAAAATCCATGTACAGAAGCCAAATCAGATTGGAGACCTAAGGACTGGTGGCCAGAAATTAAATATTCTAAAAATAAAATATATGGAGACTGAATTGCTGAAGCGGTGGCTTGTTCTGAGGCTTCCTGGGATGTGAGCTAGAGGGAAGGTTTATTGGACAGAGCCTTCTCTGGGGATCAATTCTGAACGACTCTTACATACTGGCAGTTTGAAAAGGAGAGAAAAAAAAGTTATTTGAAAGAACTTATTTAGCAGACAGAGCCAATATCCTGTGTTTTCTGGAAGCCACCTTGTGTTTCAGCTCCAGTGAATGTGGATCTCTTTCGGATCTTTATGGGAAGCTTGAATACACTGGAGAGGCTGAGGGTGCTGTTAAGACCCCTCAGCCTGGGGCTTCCCTGCGGTCCAGCGGTTAAGACCTCGCCTTCCAAGGCAGGGGGTGCCGGTTCGATCCCTGGTCGGGGAGCTAAGATCCCACATGCCTCGGGGCCAAAAAAACCAACACATAAAACAGAAACAATACTGTAACAAATTCAATAAAGACTTTAAAAATGGTCCACATAAAAAAATCTTAAAAAAAAAAACCAACCCAAAACCAAAACCTCCACCTCTGCTACCCCAGCCTCGCCATCCATTCTGAGGACTTGACTGTTTTCTGAAAGATGATACATAATGGTGCTGCTTCTTTCCTGGGACCGTCAGCCCAGATGCCAGGTCCCCCACTCTCTGTACTCAGGAGCGAGAAGCTCACACTCCCCGATCCACCCCAGTTGATCCCTGATTGAATTCCTTCTGAAGAAACCCCTTCCCAGCCCTTACAAATCACTGAGGGCTGCTGTTCCTTCCCTGTCCTGTTCGAGGCCCCTGCAGCCTGGGGTGCATTTGCCTACTCAGAAAACTCAGCCACTTTGCCCAAGCGAGTTGGCATTATTGCCGTCGCGCCCCCAGCTCCCTTCCAGAGGCCTCCCAGTTCAAAGCCGAGTGTTTTCTGCACTTTGCTTCCCCTCTGGGAATTGCACAGGAGTTCCTGCAGAGCAGGGGCCCACCCCAGACCATCCTCCACCACCAAATAGACAGACATCAGGAGTGATCTCCCGGAAAGCCGGAAAGCCAGTCCTCGCCCGTTCTCCTGGGAACCCTGGAGAATCCCCTAAGAAGCAGCAAGCACTCAGCATGGGTCCGGCTCCCTGCTGGGTTGCTGGGAGTTCTAAAGCCCAGCTGATTTCCGTGGTAATCTTTCTGCTGTACCCCACCTACTGACTGCTTTCCAGTAGAAAGGGAAGGACCTGGGCTGGAGAAGCTGGGGGTAGGGGTGGAGGCTGGTAAAGGATGAAGAACACAGGCACAGCTTGTCCCAGCGACCAGAGGCCTCCCCAGCTTCAGAAGCTGCTGCCAGAGGCCCGCTGCGTCCCGGATGACATGTGCTGGAAGGCAGCCGGCCCGAGACAATCATCCCTGCCCGCACCTGGAGGCCATTCCTGGGCTGGCGTTTCTCTGGCACTCAGAGTGAGCAGAGCCCATTTGGTCGTTTGTCAGCCAAGACGGAAGAGTCACGACGAGCCGATTTATAGAGCTTACAGAGTGTTATGGCACGAAGGCCCAGGTTGTTCTGTGATCCATGTGCACCTTCCTGTTCGGGTTTGTTTGTCATTTGTTTTCTCGCCATCCACCGGGAAGTGTATTTATCACTACAGCTTTCATAATATGGTGGTCTGCTTTCATCTGTTACAACACAGTGCTCCTATTTCAGTGCAATTGAAGCAGGGGTGGAGGAGTTGGAAATGGGTAGCATCCCACTTAGGACTCTGGGTAGGGCACTCCAGACACGAATTATCCCAGCTTAATGCCTCAAGGCATTGGGGCTTCCCCCTGGGCATGAGGACGAGAAGTATCTTCACGGCTTCTTGTAATATTGCTGGCCAGGGTCCCGAGCTATTTCGTGCCCACCTTTCTCCAAAAGCTCAGAAATACCTTTGGGGTCTCCTTGGAGCTGGTTGCAGGAGATTTTGGTAGTAATGAGTATCTGGCTTTTGTAATCCTTTTTCTGCTCCATGCCGGCAGCCTCATGCTTCCCACCTGTTAAAGTGTGCAAGGGTACCACGGGCAGGCATTTCCCAGGGGAAACACGGTTGAGCCTCAAGCCCAGAGTAATCCAGGCTTCCCTCATTTCTGTGCAGAAGGCACCAGTTAATCCTGGGTGCCCGTCAGAGGAGGTGCCTGAGGAGATCATGGCTGAACAAGCTCTCCCTAGAAGTGCAAATGTCTGGGGTGCTCGGATGGGGGCAGGGGAGGCAGGTGGAGGCGAGCCCCAGGTGGTGGGGGACTCCCTCATGGGTTTGTGGATGGGGCTGTGCTCTTCAGCCTGGTCTGAGCCCCCTGGGGGTTTATACTCTTGCCCACTTGCTGAGCGTAGGCGTTTGGGGCTACACTGCGTTTCTCCAGGGTGCAGGCAAGGAGGGAAACTCAACAGCTCTCATAAATCCTTGTGAAACTGCAGAGATGGGCAGTCACCTTAAAGGACAGTGGACTCAGGCCCCCAGAACTGGACTGCACCTGATGGAAGCTGTCCATGGGACAAGAGAGGGCGTCAGAGGGACAGGCAGTCTTGGCCAGCAGCCAGCTCATACGTGGTCCGTGGTGAGACCAGCCCTGTGGAGAAAGGGCTGCCTTGGCCTCCTCTGCCCGAAGGCTTAAACAAAGAAACCACCGAGCTGCTCTCCTTCGGTTTCCCAAAGAAAATGTTCTAAATCATACAACTTTCTGGTCCCTGGAGTAGTGATTTCTTGTCAGACGTTAATAAATTTTCATTTTATCCCTGTGCCTTATGAACTTGGTTAAAGGGAAGACAGCCACTCTTCGACTCTGCCATCACTCCTTGCAGGTGAGGACCAGCCCTGCCTGGGTAGAGTCACGGGGCAGCGACTCTGGGGGTTCTTTCCCTAATGGCCTCTGAGGCCAGGGCCCTTGGTCTCAGGTTTTCCCCGCAGCTTCCCTCCGCACTTGACCTGGTCTCCAAGGTCATTCTGGTGTCAACTTTCCTCCCCTCATACCCTGCCTCCATCTGGCTGACTGGCCAATCATCACATGTGGGCAGGGACACGGGCCAATCATCGCGTGTGAGCGGGGACACGGGCCAATCACCGCGTATGGCTGGGGCACGGGCTGGGCTAGCAGTCGTCTTTCAGGGGTCAGGCACTGGCTCTAGCATTTACCCATCATATGACAGAGAGCAACTATTTAAGTCCTTTCTGCTTTGCTTTTCTATCAGTAAAACTAGGATCGTAGTGGCACCTACCTCTCTGGGGGTTGGAGATTTACACATGTGGGGCAGCACGTGTCCAACGCTTGGAGCAGCGCATGGCTCACACATGTGCTCAGTGTCATCGGGGGACCCACGGATCTCCACGTAAGATCTTCGGTCAGCGGCCCAGGACTGAGAGCTAAACCCCTCTATGCGTTTTCACGAGCTGACTTCTTCTTTTCAACCAGATTGTAACTCCTTCAGGGGAGGGTTTGCTTTGCTGTATGTTTCTTTCCAGTCTGCACCATGGAGCCTGGCAGAGTCCTAGCCCACGCTGGCTGATTGAATGGCTGGTACTGTGAATCGGGGGTGTAGATTAAGAAGTCTTTTCCAAATTACTTCCAGGTGTTCATCATTTCAACATCACATAGCCACACAGGAAAAGGCCCACTGGGTGATATTTATTCATCTATGCAACAAATAGTTATTGAGTGCTTGCCATGGCATGGTCCTAGTTCCTGGGGATTCAGAAGTGAACCAGACAGATAGTATCCATGGCCTTGTGTAGCTTACTAGCAGCAGGAGAGACTGACACAATGGACAGATACAATCCAGGAGGTGATCAGTGCCTCTAAGAAGGCAGGGTGTATTAGTTACCAATGTTTGGGTAACAACTTACTCCAAAACTCAGTAGCTTATAGCAGCCATATTTATTCCTAACCGTTTGTGTGGGCTGGGGATCCAGGCATGGTTTAGCTGGGTCCCCCAGCTCGGTGTCTCTCCTAAGGCTGCAGGCCGGGTGACAGCCAGGGCTGCGGTCATCTCCAGGGCCAAATGGGCCCAGATCTTCCAAGCTCACTCACATGGTTGTTGAGAGGATTCAGCTTCTCATGAGCTGTTGGACTGAGGGCTTCAGTTCATCACTAGCTATTTGCTGGATGCCACCTCAGTTCCCTGCCATGTGGACCTCTGCAGATCACACTCACAACACATCAGAGCAAGTGAGAAGAGCCAAAGGGAGTGAGCCTTCTAGGACCCTTGACTCAAGGTCTTTTGTACCAGTCTTCTGAGGGAAGAAGGTGCTATTAGGAACTCCACCTTACAGATGGAAAATGAGCCACAGAGAGATTAAGTACTTTGCCCAAGCTTATGCAACTAGTAAGTGGCAGGGCCAGGGTTTGGCCTCATGCTATTTGGCCCCAGCATCCGTGCTCCTACCTATCTCGTCATACCATTGCTCCACTTTCAGTCTTCCAGACAAGAAAAGATGGTTGTTCAGTTACTTTAACAGCAGTGAAGGTGGTGAAAAGTGAGCTGACAGGGGGTGCATTTTGAAGATACTGTTGGTAGAACTTGTTGATAACTTGGATGTGGGATAAGGGGAAAGAAAAATATGAAGATGATTCCCAAATTGCAACCTGAGCAACTGGATGAAGGATGGTGCCATTAACGGAACGGACACAGAGAATCATAGGAGAAGAGAGGGCTTGGGGGGAAAATCAAGAGGTATATTTCAGCCACATTAAATGCAACATCCAAGTGTGGATGTTGAGTAAGCTATTGGATACATAATCTGGAGTTCAGGGGAGCCGTCAGACCAGAGAGGCAGACTTTTGTAGGCATCAGCCATGGGTGACCACCCAGGGAAAGTGCACAGAGGAGAGAAAATGACCAAAGACTGAGGCCCTATGACACCTAAAACATTTAGCAGTCTGGGAGAAGAGCCAGCAGAGGAAAAGGAGACAAAGGGAATCATGAGGCAGAGGAGAACCAGGAAAGCATGATGACCTGGGCACCAAGTGGAGAGGAACTCTGAAGAGGAAGTGGTTAGCTGTGCCAAATGCCTGATGAGGGTATGATTGGGACGGGGATGGAGGATCAATGGGAAGAGAAACTGTAAAACTGTATGTTCAGAAAGATCCTAATTTTGCAAAAAACAATTTCTCCCCCCTAAAAAAAGCTCTCTTTGATTTTGATTATTAAATCTGTGGACCAATTTCAATCCGTGAACATGGTATACTCTAGATATTATGGAACTTATGTTGTAGGGAGTCTGGATTGTGTTGTTTTCTGTAAAGCATGTTGATTTTTGTTCTGACAGATGACTCGGTTCTACTCTTTTGATATGGTTGGTCTGTTTTGGTTTTGCCCTTAGTTGAAGGCTCTGCTGCTTATGCAAGGATGTGGTCCTTCCTCTTAAGCCTGGGCTTTCTGGAGTCTTAAGTGAATGCTGCAGGTACCCAGTGAGGGTTCTCACATCTGGCTGGGCCATAATTCAGGGTCCCCCAACCCTGCATGACCTCCAGTATCGCTGTTTAGCCTTCAGTGCTATAGTATCTAGAGTCTTGCCCTGCACATGGGCAGCTCTGCCCTCAACCGGGTACCCCCCAGGAACCTCCAAGCAGACTTCTGCAGACTTCCTTCTACACAGCTCCCTTCTCTCCAGGGCTCAGACCTGCAAATTCTAGCTGCTTCAGCAGCCCCAAATTCTGACTTTTGCCTTCTCTGATCAGGGAGGCTGCTGTGCCCAGCTTGGACCCCACCTCCCTGCATAATGGTCCAGAAATTCGGCAGATGTAAGGCTCACCTTGTGTGTTTTCTTTCTTATGGGATCACAGTCCTGAACTGCCTGTCATCCAGTGCCTGCAAAGAGTAGCCTCAGATATTTTCATCGAGTTTTATGGCTGTTTCCAGCAGGAGGGCAGGTCCAGCTTCAGTCCCTTCATTGTGGCTGGAAGCTGAGTCGCTTTGATTTAATGTTTACGGTTTCCTCCCATCCCCTGCACCAGATCATCACCCTTATGGGCAACAGTTCTGTATGTGTTTGCAGTGTGATACAGAGCAGTCCCTTTCATTGAAATAAAATCATCAGACAATCTGCAACCTGAAATAAACAAAGACCATCGTAAAGATGTTGTGGTTGCACTTTTAGGCTGGTGTCTGTAGGGAACTTGCAGGGGCGGGTCCTCAAGGCAGACTCTATGGAATGTGGTTGGACAGAGAGCTCCAGGGCTGAGGACTGGGTGGACTTCCCGAGGGGGAGGTGCAGAGCAAGAGCCAAGGAAACATGGCAGGGGTCCTGGGTGCAGCTACAAGGGCTGAATTCCTCCTCAGCATTCCCCAGAGATGCATGGTCCCCCTGCCCCAACCCAGGATGCTCCCGTGCAACAGAGCTCCCCCTCTTCCTTATATCAAAGCTACTTTCTGCTCTAGAAGGGCCACTGACAAGTTCCGCCCAGGGTCCCTGGGGCGGACAGGAATGGATTTTCAGCTTGGAGGGACAATGATTTTCTTTTCTCTGTGAATCAAAACGGGACCGGTAGCTCTCTCTGACCTGGTGGATGTCACCCTCTCTCCTGGGCGTCTGTTCACACAGGTACCTCCCTCCATCTACAGGCTTGGGATTCCCGTGACTTGCTACAGGGGAAATTCTAGAGCTTTGTGCCCAAATGGCCCTGGAGTACCAGAAGTCTGTTGCATATTTCATCACTTCTATCTGAAGGATGTTTTATAGATGTCTCAATACATTCTACAATAGATCCGTACTAAATTGTTTATCCAGCAAACTTTTATTAAGCACCTAAGATGTGCCAGGCATTGTGCTAGGTTCTAGAACCCCCAAATCCCTGACCTAAGGCCTCAGAAATGCACTCAGGGACCGTCTTGGAGAGAAGGGTGAGTCTGGACTCATGCACTGAGATGGGGAACACCAAAACATTCAAGACGGGCACTCCTGAGTGGTTAGCATTTGGGCCTCCCTTCCCCTCTGCTCCATTGCCAACCAGGCTCAGGGTTTCTGGATGCACAGCTGGCTTCTTCCTTCTCCAGCAGTGACCTAAGGAGGTGACTTGCTTTAACGAAGGGGCTACCGTAATAGAGTCAGATGTCTTGAGTTTGCATCTTGCCTCACTTGCTGTGTGACCTTAAGCAAGTAACTTCCCCTCTCTGGGGCTGGCTCCTCATCTTCAAAGTATATGAACATTTTGTTTCAAAACATGAGCTGGAGGTGTAGAGACTCGGGGTCCTTACCCAGGTCATTCTATGTGTTTATGGATTCGTCGTTAAGAAGGCCAATACTAAAACTATTCTTTGTAGCAAAACAGTATATGAAACGACTTGATTTCTTTATATTAAAGGCACTCTTTGCCACTAGGAATATTATTAAAACCATCTTAGCCTCTGAACAAGAGCTTCACATTTGGCCCTGTGACAGCATCGTCAGCTGTCTTCCCCCCATGACAATCCTGCCTGTGACTCATAGGGGCTAAGGCAGGGGGAGAAGGTGGGTGGTCTGGCCCGCCCCACTAATCCCTGCTTTCTCTGGAATTCTCCACTTGTTTATAGTCTGGGCAACTTGCCTCCTGCTGCTGCATGACTCAGACTCGGAGAGCATCCAGCCTCACCGGCAGCCAGCGGCTCCCCTGAGTCGGAAGCTGGCTATTGTGTCTTAGTCTCCTGGACCCTTCAGATAAAGCCCTACATCTCCATCCCCTCCCCGGCGGCACCACCGCAACCCCACGTGCGCCATCGAGAACACTCGTGCCAAGGACCTCGAGAGGTCCCAACCCCACCCTGGGACAGGATTTCCCTCTCCTCTTAGGAATTTGTTTTGTTTTGTTTTGAAATGTAAGTTTATTTCTGATCAGGGGCAGATGCCAATTTCATGGGGTCTGAAGCCAATACAGTTGGGGATCTTGTATAAATACAAAATAATGAACACAAAATTAGGCCTAGCATCTTGGAAGGGGTCTGTCCATGCAACACACGGGTGGTGAGGCGGGGGGGGCAGTCCTGAAGCTTCAGTGCCGGTAGCTTCACGGTAAACCTGGCTGCGGTTCTGACTCGCTTAAGATCTGGAATAACTGCTCCCCGCACCTTCAGTACATTATAATTTAGGATAAAGTAAGAGAATTGCTTGCTGTATAGTTATGTTAGAATCAAGCAGCCACTGCGTAATTTAGATGTGAGCTAGTGTTCTTTTTAAAAATTTTCCTTCACATAAAAGCAACAGATTGAATATCCGATGAGTCACAAATGCCCTTCTGAAAACAACAGCATTAGAGGGGCTCACTCAGAACACGTCCTTTCCTTCTTCCAAAGCGGCTCCTTCAGATGCTGGCACGGAATCACCCACCACCACCACCCCCCTTCTTTCTCCCCTTTTCCTCCTGCCCCACCCCTGCATGTGCCGCCAGCTCAGCAGACATTTAACACGTCACATCCAACACCAACGTTTTTAACTACAGCAATTGTTTAAAAAATTGTCCGGAAACAGATTGAACCAGAAAACAGAAAAGATTGTCAGTCATCGGCGGGTGATAAGGGGAAGCGAATTCGAGTCCTGCTGTCGGTTGGCAACATTTCCCAACTGTCCTGGTGTAAAGTGATTCCAGAACAACTTTATTTGAATAATCTGTGTTGCACTCAAAGTAAATATTAATTCCATTATGCCGTAAACTTTTATTTATCGTGACAGCAAGTCATAAAATTCTCTTACTAGAATATAGCTTCTAAATTGCGTATCATAGATGAGATACAGCGCTCACATTGGAGGCTAGCAGCAATTACCCACCTTCCTTTATGCAAGTTGGTATTAAAGGTGCTTTCTAAGTATGAGGCACAGTCTGAGCTTATGAAGAAAATCTTCTGTGGCTATTTTCCAGGCGCCCGGAAATACAAGGAGAGGGTGACTGAGAAGTCACAGCAGCAGAGGCCAGGCACAAGGATCAAAGGGCACAGAGTCCCTGGCAGTAATTCACTGAAGTGTTCTTTGCATATTATGGGTCTGACTTTTTTAATTACATAAATTGCTCATTAGAAGTGCCTTGTGATTGCCTTACTCTGTGGTATTGTGAGAACTGTAGGTTTTAATTATTCCTTTTTGATTTATAGTGTGGTTTGACTTGTTTAGGGTGATGGTTTGAAAATATGGATCTGCTTTAATTGTTGTACTAAGTGAAAATAGATGACTCTGTTTATCAAATCCCTTGACTTTGTGTTTGGGGAGTACGAGGGGTCTTATGGTTTCTCAGCCCTTGTTGGTGACCGTAGGGGGGTTGCCAGGTGGAGCCTGGGGAGAATCCCTCTCAGCCTCTGGACAGGCAGTGCTTTGGGCTCTGCCTGACCCTGGGGTGGCCTGAGCAGAGCTTGGCAGTGCTTAACCTCTGGATAGATTTAATGACACCTGCGCGGAAGTCCCCTCACCTCTTCCCCACAGTGTGGATAGGACAGGAAAAGCCAAAGCTCTTTATTATCTTTGGAGGGCAGGGCAGGGACGATGGATGCGGGGGGGCAGGAGGGATGCTCCTGGGATCTCTGCTGCAAAGCCGTCATTCCCCTTGGCCCCCGCCCAGCCAGCTGTCACCTCCTGCAGCATCAGGCCTCCGCCTTCCCAGCCCTACCCGGAGCTGAGCTGTTCTGAGCTCTGTAATGGGGCCGGGCTGCAGGCTTTCCCGGCCCCTGGGCCTGGCGCCATGTCATCCAATGCCTAGAATTGATGAGCTGTGAGACCAGACCATGGCTTCGGGGATAAACTTCCAGGACCTGCTCTGGCTCATCTGTAGCCACTGATGAATAAAAACTCAATTAGGACGCTGGTCCTTGAAAGGCAGCCATTTTAGGACTCACTTTTGGAAAGGCAGAGGATTTCTTTTTCCAAGATAAAATTATACATTTGTCAATACAGCAGTAGCATCGACCGCTTTCTCTTGGGGGTCTCTCGTCTTAACTATTCTCCATCAGAAAGCTTTGCTCTTTGAAGCTGGGCTGGCAGTGGGCTCCCATGCATCTGGCTCATCGAGAGATGCCTCTGACCCTTCTGCATCTGCTCTCACGTGTCCTTTTTGGAGCAGCTCGCCTCTCACTGACAGTAGAGGGACAGCCTTTGTGAGTCTAGGAGCGTTTTGTCACAAAACCCCTGGCCCATGTCTCCCCCTTTTCATCACCTGTTTTATGAATGTGGCACTCTGTTCCAGGCCAGATTTCCGTGACATGAAAAATACACTAAATATGGGCTGCCACGGTAACCGTCATTAACCAACCACTAGTTTTGCCTTTATAAATTTTTACGCACTGCTAAATTATAAATACGCCATGCCGAAAGTAATGAAATATGCACCTCTGATATCTGCACTTATAAGATTTGTAGTTGTGCAAAAGCACATGCTATAAATTGGAAGGAGTTGGGGTACTTCATCTGTTTCCTAGTTAGAGCCCAGGTTGGACTTCTCCCCTGGGAGTCCCTCATGAGGGTCTTTCCTCTCAACAGGAGCCCTGCAGGTAGCACCTCTCGGGTGCTGGGCTGCCCTGGTTGGGACCTTTTTCTTTGTTTGTCGTTCACATGGATTCAATAAACAAAGGTTCAATAACATATGCTGTGTTTCTGAACTGTGCTAGGCTGGAAATCCACAGTTGAATGAGTCTGAAAATTTGCATCATCTGAGGAGGTGGACAAATTAACAAGTAATGGCAGTGCAGGGGTTGAGGCCCAGGGAGAAGGGTACCCAGGTGCTGGAGGTGACTAGGGTGACTTTGAACAAACTCTGTCTCATTTTCCTCGTCTGTGAGTGGGGTGTATCCTTGTCTCCCCCCTCTTGGTGCTGTTGGGGGCATTCTATGAGTTCCTGCACATAAAAGCACTTATTTAGAGCAGTTCCTGGCACAAATTAAACATGAGGTAAATGTTAACTATTATAACCACACTCATTATTACTTGATTTCTTGCTGTCTTATGCCCAAAATTAATAGCTGAGATCATGGCAAGAGCACTTTCTTTCTTGGTTAAAGAGCATGGCCTGGGGCTTCCCTGGTGGCGCAGTGGTTGAGAGTCCGCCTGCCGATGCGGGGGACGTGGATTCGTGCCCCGGTCCGGGAAGATCCCACATGCCACGGAGCGGCTGGGCCCGTGAGCCATGGCCGCTGGGCCTACGCGTCCGGAGCCTGTGCTCCGCAACGGGAGAGGCCACAACAGTGAGAGGCCCGCGTACTACCAAAAAAAAAAAAAAAAAGAAAAAAGAGCATGGCCTTCATTACTGCAAGGTGTGAGTGAAAGAGACATTGTATTTTCTCCAACGTGAAAATATTTTCATTGCCATTGTTTTTTTTTTTTTAATGCAGCTTGGAAATTTAAAGAAACATTTAAAATAATTATAAAGAGAAACAACTTATTTTGCATGTTTCATCTTATACAATTTTCTGTTGAAGAAGTCGCCTTATTTTTTTCATTGTCTTTGTTTGGATCTCAAAAGTAATTTATTATAAAAATGCAACCAGTATAAAAACGTATAGATAGTAGAAGTCCCCCGTAAATCCAGTGAACACACACACATTTTCTCACACACTCTAAAAAGGTATCATTTTTAACCAGCAATATACTGTGAACTTTAAATCAACCAGATAAATATATTTTAACAGCTGTACAGTAGTTCCTTGCAGGGACTTAACCTACAACATAACCTAGTTATGTTGTTTCCAGATTTTTTTCTATCCATACTTCAATGATTATCCTTGAACAGGTTTTATGTACTTAGGATAAATTTCTAGAAGTGGTATTATAGGTTAGAGGACTTTCATATTTTTAAGATTGTTATTTTTTTTTTTTTCTTTCGTGGTACGCGGGCCTCTCACTGCTGTGGCCTCTCCCGTTGCGGAGCACAGGCTCCGGACGCGCAGGCTCAGCGGCCATGGCTCACGGGCCCAGCCGCTCCGCGGCATGTGGGATCTTCCCGGACTGGGGCACGAACCCGTGTCCCCTGCATCGGCAGGTGGACTCTCAACCACTGCGCCACCAGGGAAGCCCCGTTATGTATTTTTTTATTAAAGACTTTTTTTTTTTTTTGGATGTGGACCATTTTTAAAGTCTTTATTGAATTTGTTACAACATTGCTTCTGTTTTATGTCTTGGCTTCTTGGCCATGAGGCATGTGGGAATCTCAGCTCCCCGACTAGGGATCAAACATGCACCACCACCACCACCACCCCGCCCCGCATTGGAAGGCAAAGTCTCAGCCACTGGACCACCAGGGAGGTCCCATATTGTTATATATTTTTAAACTATAAATTATGCAAACTTTGAAGGAATAATACAGGGTAAAGAATTGAGAAGGTAGAAAAGCTATACAGGAAAAAGTAAGTCTCCCTTCCCCACTTCCCACCCTGCCTCACCCAATCAGCTCCCCAGAGGCCAACATGTTACAATTTCTCATCCATCCTTCCAGTGATGGACACTTTTTCCTTTCTTTTCTCTTGCGCAAATGTAGCATACTTTATACACATATTGCATCTTGCTTTTTCAATGTAACACTATAACTTGTATTAGATTGGTTTCCATTAGTACGTAAAGAGCTGCCTCATTCTTAGTAAGTAGTATTATTGAGCAGCTACTGTGTGCCTAGCATCGTTCTAGGTGCCAAAGACAGAGTAGCCCTTTCTGATACACATTCTGGAGAGGAGAGATGGACAGTAAATGATGAAAAAATGTATATAGTATGTCGGATGGTGGTGTGCATCATTAAGAAAAATAAAGCAGAAAAAAAAGGCATAGGAAGTGGGTGCAATTTTAAATTGGGAGATTAGGAAAGACCCACTGAGAGTGTGATCCACGAGCAAAGACCTGATGGAGCAAGTGTCCCTGTGGAACTCCAGGGGAGAAGCTTTCCTTTACGACAGCAAGGAAAAGACTTGAGTTGGGAGCTGGTAGTCAACAGAATGAACGTACCACACTTGATTTAATCAACACTCTGCCGATAGATAAATGCTGAATTAAATTACATTCCAAGCAACATCATATGAAGGTGTCTGTTTCCTCACATTCTTACCTAAACATTATACTATTGTACTGTTTTATTCATGTGGTTCTGGCATATACAAGGAGTTATCCCATAGTTTTACTTTGCATTTATCTTATGAAGAAAGTTGAATGTATTTTCTTTTTCTATGAACTATGTATTCACATATTTATAAAATTTTGTATTAGATTGTTGGTCTTTTTCTTATTGGTTAGGAGAAGCTCTTTATATATTACAGAAATTAGCCCTTTTTTCTGTAATATGTATCTTAAATAATTTCTAAGTTTTTATTTGATTAAAAACCTTTGTATTCTACCTGTTCAAAAAACATTTTTTGAGCTTTTATATTCGAGTTTATTCTCCATTTAACTTTTAAAACACTACTATAGTTGAATATTAAAACAAACAGTAGCAAGTAGTGAGCATATTATGATTATAGTCCTTCACTCAATCACTACTGCAAATAAAATGCCAGCAGTGAGTGTTATTCACTGGCCCCATTAGGAGGTCTGACACTGGACACCACCCCGGAGATGATGTTCATCATTCTCGTATGCTTCTCCATTGCAATGGCGCTGTCTTTCCTGATTCGGATCAAAGTCCACTTGTTCTACCTGCTCCCTTTCGTCAGTCTCTTCTACTTCCTTCCTCTCAGGTAGGAGTTTTTCCAGCAAAGAGAGTTTATCACGGGAGAGAAAGCCATTCTCAGGAAAGTTTACCTTAAATTCAATGATTAGGCGACCTTATTCATATGGTCTACGATAAATTGGCATGACTTCATTTAGCACACACTTGATACCTCCATGCTTGACAATCTGACCTGGATGAGAAGTGATGACTGTGGTTTGGTTGTCAAGAGTAGATATTGGCTTTTGGAAGCCACACAATGCCTCAACCAGCTGTATGTCCATACACATGAAAAGGTCTTCTCCTTGTTGAGTAAAAACAGAATGGTCCTTCTGATCTAAAACGATGATAGTATCTCCTGGCTCCAGTCCTGGTTCTTGGTCTCCTTCACCATGGAATGTTATCTTCTGGCCATCTTTCAAGCCTATGTCAACATGAACTTCTAGAATTTTCTTCTCTTGAACTATCTTCCTTCAGTTGCAGCTTTTACATCTGTCTCTAGGACTGATCTGCTCTCCATGGCCCTGGCACTCCATGCAGACAGACTGAATCTGCTGAACCATTTCAGGTCCTATTTGATGAATTATTATTTGCATTCCAGTACCTCGGCAATTGGGACAGCACTCTACTGCTCCTTACTTACCACCTCGGTCTTCACATTTGTCACGAGTCACATTCTTTTGCAGAGCTAGTTTTCTTGTCGCACCATTCTATAAATCTTCTAAGGTTACTGTGAGTTGATGCGCAACATTTTTACCTCTCCTTTCTCTCTGTATCCTGCCTCCTCCTCCAAAAAACATATCAAAGATGTCCATGGGGGAGCCAAAACCGACACCTGCTTCACCTTCTTTAATTGCCTGCTCTCCTCCTTTGTCATATAAGTCCCTTTTCTTTGCATCAGAGTGCACTTCCTAAGCTTGAGAAATCTGTTTAAACTTCTCTCCTTCATTTGGATTCTGACCAGGGTGGTACTTCAAGGCCAGTTTCCTGTAAACCTTTTTCAGTTCTTCTTGGGTGGCATTGGATTTGACCCCCAAAACATCATAATAAATGATTTCTTTCACCATTTCCTACAGTTGGTGAGCAGGCCACTGATGCTGGTGTGGGGGAGCGGGAAGGAGCAGGTTGCCGTGCGCAGCTCGGGCAGCCGCTGCTCCTCTGTCTTTTCACCGAGTGTTCTGGAAAGTTCCCCCCACCCCAAACATTTAAATAGTCCAATTTATTAGTCTTTTCTTTTATGGCTTCCAAAGTGTGTGACATAGTGAAAAAAGCTTTTTTTTTTTTACTCTAAAATTACAAAAAAACTTATTCTAGTACTTTAATTGTTTCATTTTGTTCTTACTTTAAATCTTTCATTGATTTGGAATTTATTAAGGTAGAAGGAATAGAGTCAGTATACAGTTCTTTCTTCCCCACAGAGATACTCAAGTGTCCCCAAACTATTTATTGAATTAATCCACTTTTTAACCTGTTGATGGGCACGTCCCCTCTCTGCCATATACTAAATTCCCAGTTATATTTGGATCTATTTTGGGATGGTCTATACTTTTTCAGTGATTTGTCTGTTTACTCATACTGTTACACTCCAAATTATGACACATTTTCATTTTCATAGAGCAAATCCACCTTTATTACTTATCTTTTTCAGAATGTCCTTGGCAGCTCTTACTTATTTATTTTTCTAATGAACTTTAGAATGATTGTCCAGACCTAAAAGCAAGCCCTGGTTGGTATTTTTATTGTAGTTACACCTTTACCCCACCCTGAAACCCCGACAACCACTGATCTGTGCTCCGTTGCCATAGTTTTGTCTTTTTCACAATGTCTTACAAATGGAATTATACAGTATGGAAGCTTTGAGACTGGCTTCTTTCATTCTGTGTAATGTCTTATGATTCATCCAAGTCGTTCTGCTCAGTAGGATTCCACTGTGTGGATGAACCACTGTTGTTTTTACCCATTCACTGAATAAACTCATGTTTGTTGATTATGATCAGAGTTGCTACAAACTTTTGTGCATACGTATTTGTGTGAACATAAGTTTTTATTTCTCTAGGGTAAATACCCAGGAGTGAGATTGTTGTGTCATATGGTAGATGTTTGATTAACCTTATAAGAAACAGATAAACCATTCTTATTGTTTGGGGTTTTATTTTTAAATTTTTATTTATTTTTTAGTTATTCTACTAGATGTGTGTTGGTCTTTCATTGTAGTTTTAATTTGTGTTTCTCTACTGGCTAATGATGTTAACAGCTTTTCATGTGCTTATTTGCCATTTCTATATCCTCTTTAGCAATGCTTCAGTTCAATTTTTTTGCCCATTTTTAATTGCGTTTTTTGAGTCATAAATGCGATTTGACAATTTTTGTTTTACCAGTTTGTACCTTGACGTTTCATTATCCTAAGAGTGCCTTTCACAGAGCAAAAGTTTTGAAATTTCAGTGAAGTCCAGTTTATCATTTTTAAACTGCATCTTACTTTTGGTGTTTTGTTTAGGAAATCTTTGCCTAGCTCCAGGTCACAATTATTTCCCCACTGTGTTCCTTTCTAAAAATTGTATGATTTTATGTATTTAACTTAGATTATGATCCGTTTTGAGTTAATTTTTATATAAAGGTTTAGGTCAAGTGTCCTATTTTTTTTTTTTGCATATGGATAACCAATTGTTACAACACCACTTGTTGAAAACTGTCCTTTCTCCATTGAAGTGCCTTTGCACCTTTATCAAAATCAATGAGGGTTTCTTTCTGGACTTTATATTCTGTCCATCGATCCATATGTCTATTGTTTCATCAATACCACACTGTCTTGATTACTGTAGGTTTATAATGTCTTTAAAGCATGTAGTTTAATTCCTCTAATGTGATTTTTCTTTTTCCAGATTGTTTTGTCTATTCTAGTTCTTTGCTTTTGATATAAATTTATGAATCAGCTTGTCTATAGCTACAAAAATTCCTGCTGGATTTTGATTGATACTGCATTAAATTTATACATCCCTTTGCAGAGAATTTAAATCTTTCCTATGTTGAGTCTTCTCATCCATGACTGTGATGTGTATCTCCATTTATTTAGGTCTGCTTTGATTTCTTTCACCAGTATTTTGTAGTTTGCAGCATACAGATCCTGTAAAAATTTGTTAGATTTTTACCTAAGTATTGAGTTGGCCAAAAAGTTCATTTGGGTTTTTCCTTAACATCTTAAGGAAAAACCAGAATAAACTTTTTGGCTAATGCAATATTTCAAAGTTTTGGAACTATTGTAAATTGTATTCAAAAATTTTTTTGGTTTCCAGTTGTTCATTGCTAGTGTATAGGAATACAATTGATTTTTACGTATTGACCTTGTACCTGTGACCAGGCTAAGCCCATGTGAGGTTTAAGAGTGTTAATTTTGGGGATATATTTCTTGGGATTTTTTATGTAGACAATCATGGTGTGTGAAAATAGTGACAGTTTTACTCCTTCCTTTCCAATTTATATGACTTTTATTTCTTTTTCTTGCTTTATTGCAAGGGCTAAAAAGCTTCCATATAATGCTATAGGTGTGAGAGTCCTTGTGTAGTTCCCAGTCTTAGAGGGAAAGCTTTCAGGTTTTCACCATTAAGTATGATGTTAATTGTAGGTTTTTATAAATGCCCTTCATCAGGAAGAGGAAGTTCCCTTCTATTCCTATTTTGCTGAGACTTTTTTTTCATGAATGAATGTTGAATTTTTTCAAATGCTATTTCTGCATCAATTGATATTATCATATGGTTTTTCTTTTTTAAATTGTTAATATGGTGGATTACATTGATTTATGGATATTGAACCAGCTTTACATTCCGAGGATAAAATTCATTTGTTTATGGTATATTATCCATTTTATATGTTGCTGAATTTGACTTGCTAATATTCTATTGAGGATTTTTGCATCTATGTCCCTGAGGGATATTGATTCGTAGTTTTCTTTGTGGTACTATCTCTGCCTGGTTTTGGTATCAAGGTGATGCTAGTCTCATAAAATAAGTTGAAGAGTGGTATCTCCTCTTCTCTTTTCAGGAAGAGATTGTGTAGAATCAATATCATTTCATCTTTAAATGTTTGGTAGAATTTGCCAGCAAAACCATCTAGGTCTAGAGAATTCTTTTTCAGAAGGTTTTAAACTACCAATTCAATTTATTTAGTAGTTAGAGAACAATTCAGGTTATCTATTTCTTCTTTGATTCCTGATATAGGTAATTTTTGTCTTCTTTGTCAAGTTTGCAAGAGGTTTATTATTTTTATTATCTTCAAAACAACCAGCTTTTGGTTTCAATGATTTTCTCTGTTGTTTTTCTGTTTTCAGTTTCATTTGCAAGTCATGTTTACATTTATTATCTCCCTCGTTTGGCCTACTTTGGTTTAATTTGCTCTGACTTTTCTAGTTTCTTAGGATAGAGGCTTGTATTATTGACTTGAGAACTTTTTTCTACTCTAAGCATTTATTTAATACTATGAATTTCTCTTTAAGTATTGCTTTAGCTTCATCCTACAGATTTTGATATGCTGTATTTTAAACATTTATTTAATTGAAAATATTTTCCAATTCCTATTGAGACTTTCTCTGGATTCACCTATGGATCCACCTGTGGATTATTTAGAACAGTTTTCTTTTTAACTTCCAAGTATTGAAGATGTTTCTGTTATGGTCCGGTTATTGATTTCTGGTTTAAATCCATTGCCATCAGGGAACACGCTTTGTTTTATTTCAATTCTTTTACATTTTAAGGTTTGTCTTATGACCCAACATATCGTCTTTTTTGGTGAATATTCCATGTACACTTAAAAAGAATGTATATTCTGTTGTTGTTGGGTGGAATGCTCTCTAAATATCAATTAGATTCTGTTGGCTGATGTTATTCAGTTTTTATTAGTGTCCTTGTTGATTTTCTGTCTACTCATTCTATTTATTAGTTAGAGAATAGTATTGAAGTCTCCATTTGCAGTTGTTGATTGGTCTATTTTCCCCTTCAGTTCTTTCGGGTTTTGCTTCATATATTTTGAAGCTCTCTTGTTAGGTGCATACACATTTGGGGTTATGTCTTCTTGGTGAATTGATCTTTTATCATTATGTAATGTTTCTCTTTATCCCTGATAATTTTCTTTGCTCTGAATCTACTTTTTCTGATAGTAATATAGTCACTGAAACTTTATTTTCCCTAGTGTTTACATAGTATATCTTCTTCCATCCTTTAAATTTTAATCTGCCCATACTGTTATAACTGAGGTGAGTTTTTGTAAACAGTATATAGGTGGGTCATATTTTTTATTATCTGTTCTGAAAATCTCTTGTCTTTTAATTTGTGCATTTAAACAGTTTATATTTAATATACTTATTGGTGTGCTTTATTATTTGTTTTTTGTTTATTTCTTATGTTTTTGTCCTTTTGTTTTCACTTTCCTGCCTTCTTTTGTGTTATTTGAGATTTTTTCATGTTCTATTTTATCTATTGTGTTTTTTGACTATACTTTTTGTACAGTTTTTTTAGTGGTTGCTCTATGGATTACAGTATAATTCTTAGAATCAATCTACTTATAATCAATATTTTACCATTTCAGGTAGACTATAGAAATCCTGCCACCTTATAGGTCCTTTTTCTCCTCGATTTATATTTTGTTTTATGTTAAATATATTACAGCTATATACATTGAAAACCCCTCTAGAGAGTGTTACGATTTTTGCTTTCAACCATCAAAAGATTTTTAAAGAACTCGAGAGGAAAATAGTCTTTTATATTTACCCAGATGTTTACCATTTCTGTTGCTCTTCCTTCAATACTGTTGTTGCAATTTTCCTTCTGTTATGTAATTTCCCTTCTATCTGAAGAACTTCTTTTAGCAGTTTTTTAAAGCAGGTCTGCTGGCAACTAATTGTCTTAGTTTTTCTTCATCCGATATTGGATTTATTTCTCCTTCATTCCTGAAGGGTATTTTTTTTGCTATATATAGAATCTTGGGTTGAGTTTTTTCTTTCACTGCCTAAAAAATGTTAGTTCACTTCTTTTTGGCCTCCATGATTGCTGACAAGAAATCTGGAGTCATTCAAATTTCTGTTTCCCATAACAGGGGTCAGCAGCATTTTTCTGTGTAGGGCCAGATATTAAATATTTTTGGCTTTGCAGGCCATATGGCTTTCTCACAGCTACTTAACTCTGCCATTGTGACACTAAAGCAGTTATACACAATACATAAAGGGATAGTTATAGTTATGTTTCAATAAAACTTTATTTACCAAAACAGACAGTGAGATTTGGTGCATGGGCCATAGTTTGCTGACCCCTGCCTATAAGTAAGTGTCACTTTTTCTTTGGCCACTTTCAAGATTTTTTTTCTTTGTCTTTAGTTTCCAGCAGTTTGATTATGATGTGTCTTATTATAGATTTCTTGGATTTATCCTGTTTGTAGTTCATTCAACTTCTCAAATCTGTGAGTTTATATCTTTTGCCAAATCTGGGAAGTTTTCAACCATTATTTACTGATATATATATATATATATATATATATATATACACACACACACACACACACACACACGCACACAGACACCACAGTCTTTCTCATCTCCTTCCAAAACTCTAACACAAAAGGCAAACCAATAGTCCTACAGTTCCCTGAGGTTCTGTTTTTTTTTTTTTCAATCTTTTTCCTCTCTGTCATTCAGATGAGATAATTCCAATTGTTCTGTCTTTAAGTTCACTTAACTCTTTTTTTTCTGAGATGTCCATTTTGCTATTTAACCACCCAATGAGTTTTCTATTTGGGTTTATGTTACTTTTCAGTTCTAAAATTCCCATTTATTTCTTCTTTATATTCTCTACTTATTTTCTGGTACTTTCTGTGCTTCTGTTTATTTTAAGAGTGTTTACTCTTACTTCTTGGAATAATTTTATAAACTGTCTTTGTCAGGTAACTTCATCATCTACATATCTTTTCCCATGAAAGTTGAGATTTTTCTAGTTCTTATTATACCAGTCAATTTGGGGTTATATTCTATACATTTCAACTATTATGGTATGAGCCTCTGGGTCTTGTTTATATCCCAAGGGAAATGTTGGATACTTTTGCTTTAGCAGACAATCAACATAGTTGGGTTCAAGCTATAAGTTCCAACCACATTTTGTGAGTTGTGATTTCAACGTTAGTTGTTTCAAAGACTTTGTTTCCTACCAAGAGCTGTCCTGTGTGTGGACTGCCCAGTGGCCAGTCTGGGACAGTCTACCTCAAAGTCTTTGGCATACTATTTAGGATCAGATCCATGTGTACACAGCTTGAGGGTGAGTCTAGGAATTCATGAACAACCTAATGGGATTCTCCCTCTCCACCATCTCCCTGGGCTTCACCTTTTCAGTCCTCTGGCCAGAAATCTAGGGCTTTACTAACTTTGCTCTGTTGGGCAGATCTGATGACTGTCTATCTCAAAGGCTACAGCCATAGGTCAGAGAGACACACACAGAGAGAGAGGGAGGGAGAGAGAAAAGCACCAGGGGTTTGCCACACCCTCTTGGGCCCACAAATATTCCTAGTGGTGATGAAGTTTCCTTTCCCTCATGGTTTTAGGCACCTGTGGGCCCTGCTGTTTCTACCATCACCACCACAGGATTGCCAGGGGCCTGGGGTATAGGGAACAGAAAAAAGAAGAGTGGGGCATTTCCTTTACTCTCCCTAAGTATCAGAAGCCCCCTTTGCTTCCTTCTTGAGCTACAACTAGATAGGCTCTCCTGGGCTCTCTCTTTCCACATGCTAGTGCCCCATTCTTAGTTTCAGGCTGTCTTGAGTTCAAGCTCAAAGATGAGGAAAGATGGTGGTTCATAGCTGCTTCTGTAGCACTTCTAATTCTGGTTCTTCTTCCCCAGTCTGTCTGCTACTATTTCCTTTTCAGAGTCCTCGAATTGCTGTCCAGCATCGCTCTGGGTTTTATAGCTTCTTTGTGTGGTCACTTTATCTTGCCCAGAGCCAGAACTAATTCCATTCATTTTTGCTCATTTTCCAGATGCCATCCTTTCTGTCCCTTATTGTCTTTTCAGCAGGTTTGCTCTCGTTCAGTCTGTTTCCAGTATGACTTCAATGTCTCTAATGGCTTTATTTTGTTTTTCTACTTCTTTCCTGAGCTCTGTCTACTCTTGTTTTACTCCCCTTGGATGCCATGCTGTACCTTTCCTGAGATTGTGCATCTCTGCTTTGAGGTTTTATTTTAAAGAGACATTTGTTTTATTAATATTTTTGAGTTCATGGTAATGTTTTTCAGCAATTTTTAGTGGCTCCATGACATTTTTCTGGTGGGTATTCTAAATCCATTTATTTCTATTTGGCTTCTACTTTTTTCTGTATTGTTATACTCATTTGATTTTGGTTCTTCTTGTTGTTCCTGATTTTTCTTTGAAGGAATTTTCTAAAGGGGTCAGTCCAAGGCAGTGTTTCTGGTTAGCAGGAATTTCCTCCGAATCACAGTCAAGGTCCTTATCACAGGGAGTTGAATGTTTCCATGAACCTTTACTTCTCTCCAGCCAATAGAAATAAGAAGCTTCAGGGATGCTATCAATTCAATGTCTTCTATCCTCTTCTCTGACCTTCTCCCACATCCAGTTCTCTAGACCAGCCTTGAATCCTGGCAGTTCTCTGATGCTAGTCTGTTATCCTGTTTCCTTTGTCCCAAACATAAGTGGATTGGTTTCGCACCTCAGGGCATATGCTCTCTGTTGTGATGAATTAAACTCTGCAGGCTTTTCCTGATCTGCAGTTGAAGACATACTCTTTAAGCATCTTTCCCTAACCCTGTTGGATCTTCTTGCATTGGGCAGCCCTTCTTCAGGCACTATTATAGGAGAGTGGAGATATTTTCTAGATACCAAGCTTAGAGTTTGAACTGAAGGGGATAATATCATATTTACTCCATATTATTATAACCAGAGTTTGGATAGGCTCATTTTGATACACATTATCAAATTGCCCTCAAGAATCTTAGATGTCCTTACAATTTTTTAAAATAAATTTAACCTGATGTGCTAGGGAAGAAGTATGTGGGGAGACAGTAAATATGAAAAAACAGGAAGACGGGCTGGGAAGGTGAGCTGCTTAGCTGTAGCTATCCTTCATTCTCGGGTAGGCAGTTAGGAAGCAGGGCAGGGAATCATATGAGGGCAGAGAGAGCTGTTGGAGACAACAAATGACCACTTAATTAAAGTGTTCCATGCTCTGAAGGCAATTTTTTTTGTCAGGAATATGAACTCCCACTCAGGGCAGGCTGGGCAATGAACCTAAATATTCCCGAGAGGGGATTATTTGCAAGGACAAGAAGCTTGTTCTCTTGGGAGGGATCCATTCCCAGGGATGCACAGCATAGATCCTGGCATCTGCCTTCTAGTTGCTTGTGTCCCTTGGTGCTGTTCTCTAGTTGGGACCCCCACAAATCTGTTTCTCTCCACGTGTATGACAGCTCTTCCTGTACTAGAAGCCAGAGTGCTTCAACAGAAGGCTTTCCCAGCAACAGCTCCTTGTGTGCCAGCTCTGGAGAGGATGGCCGACCCTGGTGCTCCCTGGACGGAACCCTATCTGGGTCAAAGACTACAGCTCCCAGGACCAGACAGGAACCCGGGGGGCTGGTCTGTGCACAGGGGTAGTGTGTATCCACGGCGCTGTCCATGGTCCTCAACCAAAATTTCCAGATAAGGCATTGTTGTTTCTTTTAATCATGGCACCCAGGTGTCTTTTAGACATTTGCTCCCAATAATTCTTAACCAAATGAATGAACAGGCTGTGAGTGAAGTGAAAAAGGGAAGAGTGAGAAAGAAAGAGAGTTGTGCTTTTAAATTATCATAGAGCAAATGGAATCCAGACTTAGGTTTCACAATTTAGGTAGCTGATACGGTGTGCTATTGACAAACCTTTCACATTTCTAACGGTTACATATTTCTCCCTCTGGGATATAACTAATTCTACCCCACTCCCAATTCTACACTTATGGGGCTGAGGTCCAGGCGCACTCCCAAAAAGCCTAAAGTACTTTTCTGTACCTCTGAGATCTGACCCACAGGGAACCTAGCCCTCCTTCCAAGTCCCAGAGAGCATCCCCAAGTTTTAATCACCCTGAGACTCTCTCTAGCTGAAGGGCAGACACGACCTTGAGACATCTATAAGAGGAATGAGTAGATTCAGAGAAAGAGAGGCCAAGGGCGAGGATGTTGAAGAGGTTTTGGACCTGAGGGTCAGTGATGGGTGTCATTGAGCACAAAGAGGGAATAAGAAGATGCTCGAAGGTTCAGTGTCATTGCTCCCTCTCCTGGGAAGCAATCGGCAGCTGCTGACTTACAGGGCAGCACTGGGGCCAAAGTTCATGTTGAATCTGCCCACACACCCTAGGACTCCCAGCTGCCCAAGTGGGGGACCTGCAGGACTTGGAGCTGCAGACAGTTTATCTCTGTTGTCAGCTCAGGATTTTTGTCTGGGTATGAATGATTAAATGAGATAATACCTGTGAAGTATTTAGCCTAAGGTCTAACACACAGAAAGACCTCAATACGTGGTGTCTATTATTGTTACTTTGGTTATTATTACTTACACCTTTTATAGAGCCCCTTGTGGCTTTACTATTACTTCTAAATATTAACAACATTTCTGTTCATTCATTCAGTCACAGACCTTTTTATGCCAGGCATTCTACTAGGCTGGTGGATACACAACTGAAAGGCATGGCCCCTTGTTCTCCAAGAGTTCACCATTGGAGAGGAGGTGGGCAGATAACTGACAGACACCCTGTAACAGAGCAGCTGCAGTGAGGATGGGAGTGTGTGCTAGGAGAGCACAGGGGAAAGCTGCTGTCAGGCCTCCTGGGGGGATCAGGGAAAGTCTCAGAGGAGGTGGCCTCTCAGATGAGACCCAAGGAGAAGTAAGGGTAACCCCCAAATGACTGAGGGAGCATCAGCTTGTGAAAGAGCTGGGGGGAGGGAAAGAGAATCAGTTGCTCACTGCCTGCTGTGTGGGGCCCCAGCTCTGGCACATTCCACGCTGTTACTGGAGGTGAGAAAGGTGGTAGAGAAACGAATGTTCAAGGTGTGACCCTGTTCCTGGAACTGGTCGTGCATCCTTCTGTGGGGAGCACGGCCCCCTTCTGCCTCCTGGGGACCGGTCCTGTGGGAAGGGAAGAACCCCTTTGTCTGGGGGCACAGGGAAGAAAGGCTTGTGATTGGGAAAAGATAACAATGGGCCTGTGAGAGGAGAAAGGGGGCCAAGGTGGGTTCCGAGGAGGTGTTTGGCCCATGAAAGCTGACCTCAGTGTGGCTGCTCACTCTGCTTTCCCAACCTCTGAGCCTGAGCCTAGAGCCTCGGGGGTGCTGAGCGTAGCTGTTGGCTGTACCTGTTGAAAGAGTGAATAACCTCAGATTGGTCTCTGTGACCTTAAGGAAGTTACTTAACCTCTCTGTAGCAGCCTATACTCCTCTGCAAGATGGAATGACAGTATCACTGAGGGTTAAATGAATGAATACACGTAAGCACTTAACGTGGTGCCTGACGCACAGGAAACCGCTTACAGCTTTGCTCACATTGCTAGCTCAGAGACTGCCCAATCAAAGGTGTTTTAAAATGAGCTGGAAACAACGCTTTGCCAGTGTGTCTTCCTCATGCTTGGATGCTTTCAAACGCAGGAGGTGGAGGAGATGGCAAAGGCTGGAAGCAGTTGAGCCAAATGACACTTATAGGGCAGATGTCATACCTGAGCCCATGCTCTTGGTTAGTGGCTGGTCGGCTGGGTGCCTCTCCTGAGTGGTTGACCGGTGTGTCCTGAATGGAGCACAACATTGGACAACTGAACAGGGAGGCAAAGGGTTTCATGACACTTTTGGGAGTATTTATGAGAGATGCTTATTTTGCTCATAGAAGAATATATTGTAACCAGAACTAAGTATCACTGATTTGTCTCTGTCCCTGCCTGCTTTGGGCACATTTCTTGATCCTCTTAAAGCCCTGGGGAGAGGCCAGAGGCTTTGCTTATAGGGGCCCTTCCTACCACTAAAGCCCTACTGGCTAGTGAGCCACATGCCTATCACGCGGTAAGAGGAAGCCCTGGGGAAAATGGGCAGGTGTGGAGCTAGTATGGTTGAAAGGAAGAAGAAAAAGACCTTCTGCAAAGTCAATGTCAGAGCCCAGTGCTCCCAGGCTATGCCAGGGAGTGCCTCCCTGCTCAGAATTTACTGCTGCTCAAAGAACAGGCTGTGTTCCTCCCAATGAAGCAGAAATTGCACTGCATCATCACAGGGAAGCACAATTCTGTACCAGTGGCACACGTAGTTTCCCGGCTTCCCCGTGTTGAGTGGGTCAGTCAAGGCTTCACTGGGGGATGTGAACTCAGTCAGTGACAACTGGGCTGGGAGCCTCTCCTGGGGGGTGGTCAGTATATCCTGAATGAAACACAACATTGGGCAGACTTAATGGAGAGGGGGAGGTTAGTGAGTTTTGCTACCATTTTGGGGGTATATTTATGAGAGACACTTACCTTGGTTAAAGAAAAATGTAGTGTGACCAGAGATAAGTATTATTGATTTTCTCCTCCATTTTGGTATTAAATGAATCACAGCTACTACAAGCTCTGACTGTATTAATGGGGTTTCCTTCGAGGACTACTCAGCCGAGGGAGCCACCAAATTGGAATTCCATGGGAGAGGATTATTGGATGTGACAAATAGCAGAGGAGTGTTTTTCCTGAGCTATTTTGGGGGATTGCATAAAATGTTGTAAAAAAGGAGAACCCTTCTCTTCTGCAGCCAAGATTTTTCTTATTGCTATTCAATGGCCGCACCGACTACCAATGATAGCCAGCCCTCGGGTGCTTTACCTGCTTGAGCCTTATTTCCTGCTCCATCCCTAAGTCCTGGTACAGTGCCTGGCACACGCAGGTGTCTCAGAATGTATTTGTTGGATGGATGGATGGATGGATGGATGAATGAGTAGTGACTGGTGAAGAAGCATTTGGTAGGGAAAACTAGGAAAAGATGAAAGCAGCATGAAGTCATGTGTGCTGGATGGGTAGAAATGGACAGTTGAAGGGCCTCAAAGGCCTTATTGAATTGCAAGGAATTTTGATTCATTAAATTAAAGAATATTTGGGGGTCATCTTCTTATACCAAGTACATTTCCTGTCCTCACGGAATCTACATTTTAGTGGGGAAGGTAGACATTGAACAGTTACACAGTTAATTACTTAAGTGCAATTGTGGTGGGCACTTCAAAAGTGAATATGAAAACGTGAGGACCTAATGTGGTACACGGATGATAGAAGATTTATCTGAAGAAGTGACATTAACATGAAGATCTGAAGGAAAGATGAGTATTAGATAGTAAAGAGGGAAAATATAATGGGAATACACATACATTTGTTCATTCATTCATTCAGCAAGTATTTATTGAGCACCCATTATGTTCCAGGCATGTTCCAAGTGCTGGGGAGATTCAGCAGTAAGCAAAATAAGGCCCTTGCCCTCAGTCGTCTTAGAACAAAGTATAAAGTTTTGTGCATCTTTTGCTAGATTTATTCTCAGAGAGTTGATATTTTTGATGATACACTAAATCTTATCCTTCAAAATTTTTGTTTTGTATTTTATGGTTGCTAATATAGAGAAATGCAATTCATTTCTGTATGTTGCCTTTGTATGCAGTACCCTTGCTAAATTCTTTTTTTCAATCTAATAGCTAATCTGAATCTTTTGTATTTCTACATATATAATCATGTAATCTGCAAATAATGAATGTTTTATTTCTTCCTTTATGACCTTTATACCTTTGATTTCTTTTTCTTGACTTATTACGATGGCTAGGACCTCCAGTACAATATCAAATAGAAATGGTGATTGTGGGCATCTATGTCTTGCTCCTGATATCAGAAGGACAGCTTCCAGTAAGTCATCCTTAATTATGGTATTTGCTCTAAGGTTTCAGAATGCACTTTTTTTTTTATCAGAGTGAGGGAATTGTCTTCTATTCCCAGTTTGCTCAGTGTTTGATTGTTCATTGTAAATGAATATTGTTGTCAGTTCCATGTGGATGAAAACTTTTTCTGATCTTTCCGAGTTGAGATAGAATAGAACACAGTCATCAAATCAATCACCCTATGACACGTATCTGGGGCTGTTATAAAATCTGCTCGAGGAAAGACACCTGCATGTTGGCTGTGGATTGGTGAGACTGCCGCTCAGAGTTTGCAGTAGTCAACAGTCATCCTTCAGGATCCATCTGTTTTCTGAAGGATCTACACCAGTGTATTAAGTGATGACATAATGGGGACCACCACCCTTGCTTCCTTTAGATCTCTCAAGATGACACTCATCTCTGCCATTCCCCTGGGATGTGACATTGCTGTTGGTTTTCTGTCTTAATCAGCATGGGGAGGGGAGTAATCTCAGAGATTTCTGTTTGGTCTTCCCTCATTGTACCTCAGAGACCAAGGACCCAATGTGGGCTGTGCCAATGGCCAAGTAGGTTAATCCCATACATTTGAGGATGGGGGAAATGATCATCCAATGGATCCACAGATCCAGTGGACCGACTGTAAGTGAGCTTTGGGCAGGATTCCATTTATTACCAGGCCTCCATTCTAACAGGAGGATGACGATGACACTCAAATCACTCTGAGCCTCAAGTCATCCCTGTGTCTAACAGTCCTTAAAATTTCTGGGTATACACAGTGTGTGCACAGATACCCAAATAAATACCAGTAGGAAGGACTTGAGGAATCATCCCAGTGTATATACTTGCTGTGGAATTGTAGGGTCCTTTCTCTTGGGCACCTGGCCGTCTCTTCTTCCAGGGAGTTCCCGGTATAAAAATTTGCTCAGGTCCAGAAATTAGGTAAGGGGTTATGACTTTATATTGGGGTAATTGCCCTGCCGTCAGCCTCCCAGGCATTCATCCTTGATTTCCTCTTCTGAGCAAGCGTATCGGCTGCCCCTCTTTCTTGCCCTGTGTTCTAGCGATCTTCTCTGTAACTCTCTGCAGTCTTTGGCTGCCACTCTGACCTTGCTGCTTGTTTCAATAGTTGTGACCCCTGTTTCTGGTGGCTAAGCACTGTCACCTCTACTGCTTTGGCATCCTGTCATCCCATTGCTATCAGCAAGCCAAGTTCTCTAACAGCCTCTCCTTCTGACAGCCCTCCAGTCCTGGCTACAAAGGAGCCATGGTCACTGCTGAACTTTGTACTGATGCTGGCCCCCTCTCATTGGCACCTTCCTTGTGACCTTGGAGAACACTGTGTCCTGTGGTTCTTCCCACAAGAACCTCATCAGCAGGTGTTCTGGCCATGGGTGGTATATCTGCTTCTTGTGGCCCTTTCATCCTTTCCTCTGCCATCAGCCATGACAATCCTGGCATTTAAACTTCCCTTTTTGAATATTTTTAGGAACCATCCCAGTAGAGAGTTTACACCATCTCCTCGGGTCCTTGCCAGAGTATAAGATCTCAGCAGAGAGCCCCTCTGCTCTGTGATGTGTTCACTCTTCAACTTGAAGATGAGGCCCCCTTGACCAAGCACCCTCAGAATCCATCCACCAAGTCTTTTCTTCTTCCTGCTGGTGCTTGTTGACTGGGACTTGCAGTTCCTTTGGGGTGCAGTCTCTCCTTTCTTATCAGGCCAGGACACGCCCCCGGGATTATGCTGTTACTTAACCCTAGTTATCAGCCCAATATTTAGTAGGGGAAGTGGGAACATTTCCTGCGTTGAGGCCTCTGCATTGTTTGCCAGCACAGAGTGGGCACCAGCTCTTCCTAGGGAGGAGGGGGCACTTCTGCAGGTTTGGGAGGTTCCAAGTTGTCTTGGAGAATCAGAGTCTTTGGGGGCATCTGCCTGGATGCCTCCTTTCCACATGTCAGGGTTTCCAATTTTCCCAGCTTGGTCCCTGGTCCTGGTATCACAAGCGTGGTTTTGTGGGCATTTAACCTGCTCTGCAGTTCAGTCACTTCTCTGTTAGATCCTGGGCTCAGTCTGCACTGCAACCAGAAGGCTCTCTGGCTTTCACATCTGGCTTTCAATCACCTATTACTTGCCCTCAGTTTTTCATTACCTTCCAGTAAAGCAGGGGTCAGCAAACTCTTTCTTAAAGGGACAGGTAGTAAATGTTTTAGGCCTTCAGGCCATACAGTCAGTCTCTGCCTTTGTGAAAGCAGCCATAGGTAGGAGCAAGTGAATGGGTGTGACTGTGTGTCAATAAAACTTTATTTACAAACACAGGTGGCCGCCTTTGGGCCGTTGTTTGCCTATCCTAGCTGCAGAGCATCAGAGACAACAGCCATGTCATCCCATAATCCCAATTTGATCGCTCTGACACTGCTGGGGGAATGTAAATGGTAGAGCCCCTTTCTGTTTCTTTTTGAGTCACACTTTGTTATTTGCATTTTTCTAGTCCTTCATCCATTTCACCTGCATTTTCAAGCTGGGCGGTATAAAAGTGTTTATAACATTCTCCTATCTCTTTAATCCTCATTTCATCTGTACTTTTGTGCCTCTTTTGTTCCTAAGATTGTTTAAATGTACCTTCCCTCTTTTTCTCTTGCTAAAAATTGCTAGAGTTTTGCCAGTATTCGATTTTTCAAAGAATCAACTTCTAACTTCATTGATCCTCCCTGTTGTATGTTTGTTTTCTACTTCATAAATTTCAGCTCCAGTCTCTTTTCTTTTTCTTTCTTTCCCCCTCCCTCCCTCCCTCCTTCCCTCCCTCCCTTCCTTCCTTCCTTCCTTTTTCTTTCCTTCTACTCTCTGTGTTGATTAATTATTTTTTTGTTTTTACTCTTTAATTTTTTTCTATTACTTAACTCATTATTTTCCACCCATTCTTCAATTTTTAAAAAATATATTTTTTTTCCCTCAAAGTGCTATTTTAGGCACACCTACAAGTTTAATCAGAGCATTTCCACTGTCACTTAGTTCAATATATTATCTGATTTTCAATTTTATTTCTTCTATAAGACTCATGGCTTGTCTGAAGTATTTAAAAGTTTCCAAATATATGGGGAGGGGAAAGACTTCCATAATAGAAATCCTAGAAAACTCTTACTCCAGAAATCCACATGGTTTTCTCCCCCACCTCCTTCAGATCTTTGCCCCAAGTTCACCTTCTCAGGAAAGAAATCTGCCTCTTGAATTGAATATTTCATCAGTATGTAGTGACCCTCTTTACCTCTAGGAATGCTTTTGGCTTTAAGGTCTATTTTATCTATTTTCTTGATTAGTACTTGGTGTATATCTTTCCATCTTCTTACCTTAAACATTTAATTTGCTTATGTTTTAGCTCTGCAAAGTTTAAACAGCAAGATTTTATTTTTAATCCAGGCTGATAATCTCTTCTTTTAACTTATGAACTGAGTCTGTTCACATTGGCTATGACCATTGATCAGTTTGAGTTCATTTTTACCATCTAGTACTTTCCATTTGTTCTGGGTTTTTGTGTGTGATTCTTTTTTCTCTCTTTTCTTGCCATGTTTTCAATGGATTAAGCCTTGTTTTTCCCTTTTCCATTAAAAAAAAAAAGTCTATGGTTTGGAAGTTGTCTTCCTTATTTATATTTCTTTAATGGTTACCTTAGAAATTTTGACATAGATATTTAACTTAACAGAGTCTAAAATTAATCACTAGCTTGATCATCCTCCAAACAATACAAGAAACAACACAAGGAACTCGACCGTGACCAATCCCCACCCAGACCCTCCCCGTCTGACTCACATGTTCTTGCTATAGAGATGTTGATTGTATCTTGATATTTTAATATCCCACAATATAGATATTATTGTCATTATCACTTTCACAGCTAGTATTTTCATTCTTTCCTTCCACAGATATTTATTGACCATGTTGTGTCAGGCACTGTTCTAGGCACTTGGGATACATAATGAGTGGAACAGACAAAGGTCTCCACCCTCATGGACTTTATATTCTAGCTGGAGGGGTGACAGATTCTAAACAATAAACATAATCCATGGGCAGATGTTATAAGATGTTAGAAAGGGATAACTACTATGAGAAAATGGTAGAACAGGATAAGGGGGGCTGGGAACACAAGCTGCAGGTTTCTGTGGGTGGTCAGGGCTGACTTCAGTGAAAGGGGTGAGATCTGGGACTGGAGGGAGTGAGGAGGGAGCCATGTCCACCTGGGGGAGGAATATGGAGGGGGAGGGACAGCCATGCAGAGTCTTAAGGTGAGAGCATGCTTGGCATGTTCAAGACGTCAAGGAGGCTGGCGTGGCTGGGGCAGAGTGAGTGAGGACATGAGGGCAGGGAGGAGGTGGAGGGCCAGGTCCCAGAGGGCTTGTAGGCTGTGCACTGTAAGGGCTTTGTCTCCTTCACAGCTGAACACAACGGAGAGCCACTGGAAGGCTTTGAGTGTAACAGCAATGGGACCTGCCTTATATTTTAAAAGATCTCTCCCACTGCTGTGTTGAGAACAGACCATGAGAGGAGGAAGAAGGATCAACGTAGATGTCTTAGTTAGTTTGAGCTGCTATAACAAAAGACCACAGACTGGGTGGATTTTAAACAGCAGACATTTATTTCTTACAGTTCTGGGGGCTGGAAGTTCAAGAGCAGGGTGTCATCATGGTCGGGTTCTGGTGAGAATCCTCTTCCAGGTGCAAACTGATGACTTCTTGTTGTATCATCACAAGGTGGAAATAGAGTGAGAGAGCTCTCTGTGGTCCCTTTCATAGGGACACTAATCCTGTTCATGAGGGCTCCACCCTCATGACTTATTCACCTCCCAAAGGCGCTACCTCCTAATGCCATCACATTGGGGCTTAGGATTTCAACATATGAATGGGGGGAGGGACAAACATTTGTTCCATTGCATGGGGGAGACCAGTTAGGAGGCTAATGTAGTAATCCAGGCAAGACATGGCGGTGACTTGGGTCAGGGTGTAGCCAGGTAGATAGTGATAAAGGTTCCAATAGTGAGTGTAATCTGAAGGTGGCACAAATAGATTTCCTCAAGGATCAGGTGTAGGGTAGAATTAAGCATGTTTCTGAGTGTTCTTGTCCTGAGCAGCTGGAAGAATGGAGTGGCCATCAACCGAGGTAGGGAAACTGTAGGAGGAACAGGTTTGGGGGGAAGAGTGGGAATTCTGTTTCAGGCATACTGAATTTGAGATGTCTCGAAACTCAGATAGGCAGTTGGATACCCAAGTCTGGAGTTTCAAAGGTAGAGCCAGATTTTGTGGGCCTGAAGCTTATACAATTTTAAGAGCCTTCTCTAAGGAAGAAAATGCAAAATTACATACAAATCACATACAAGAGAGGTCCAGAAACTTTAGCTCCATGAGCTTGATAGAGAGCTGCCTTTGGGAGGGTTGAGAGGGAAGTCCATGCTGGAAATATAAATGTGTATGACATCAGCACAGAGGTGGTATTTCTTGTCATGAGATTGGATATATTCAAGTCCTAACCCCAGCACCAGTGACCTTATTTGGAAATAGTGCCTTTGCAGATGTAATCAAATTAAGACGAGGTCATATTGAATTAGGGTGGGCCCTAAAGCCAATATGATTGTTGTCCTTATAAGAAGAGGAAACGTTGGAAACACACACAGGGGAGAAGGACATGAAATGATGGAGACAGATATTGGAGTGGTGCAACTTCAAGCCAAGGAACGTCAAGAATTGCCAGCAAACACCAAAACCTGGGAAGCAACAAGGAAGTGTTCTCCCTTAAGCCCTAGGAAAGAGCATAGTCCTGCCAACACCTTGGCTTCAGACTTGTAGGCTCCAGAACCATGAAACCAACCTAGGAAACTAACACAATGACAGAGGGAGTGTGGGAGAAGAACACCAGGATCAGCCCTGAGGCTCATCAGGGAAAGACGAGATACAGGAGAGAAGGTGGAGAACATGAGACCGTGGGGTGGGAAGGGACACTGAGGAGGGCAGGGTTCTGATGGCAAGTGAAATAAGAATATCAAGGAGGAAGGAGTGAAATGCCACCTCCAGGTCACACTCCAGGAAGACTGAGCATTGACCACTGGATTCAGCCCTGAGGAGGTGATGGGCAAGAATAGCTTTGGTGGAATGTTGGGGGTGAAGGTCTTTTTGGAGTTGGTTTAAGAGAAACCCAGGGAAGAGAAATGAGAGGAAGAAGGTGAAGATGGCCGTTTTTAGGGTTGACTGTAAAGGAAAGCAAAACAATGAGGTGGTAGCTGTCAGAGACATGGGGACAAGATTTTTTTTAATGGAAGAAATAACGGCATGTTTGGTTACAAATGGGAATGATCTGGTAGAGACTGAAATATTGATAATAGAGGAGACAGAGGGGAGAACTGCCCAAGGCATGTCCTTGATTAGGTGAAGAGGAGCAGAGCCTGTATATGGGAGGAGGGACTGCTCACATCCACCCTGAGTTTTACTACTTCCTTTGTCACCATTTATTCTCACATCTCAGACCTTCCTTCTGGGATCATTGTCCTCTTCCTGAAGTACATCCTTGAGAAGATTCCTTAACGTAGACTTGTTGGTAGTGAACTCCCTCAGGTTTGGCTTTGGTTTTGTTCCGTTGCTGTAAATATCTTCATTTCATCCTCCTTCTTGAAAGATTGTTTTGTTGGATGTATGATTTTCGGCTGACAGTTATTTTGTCTCAGCACAGGAAAATCCTAGTCAATGTCTCCTGGCGCTTATTGTTACAGTTGAGAAATCAGCTGTTGGTCTAATTGTCATTTCTCTTTGCCCGACTGCAGCTGAGATGGTCTCTTTGTGTTCTGCGTTTTCACTACCATGGGCCAGGCAAGCGTTTGTTTTTGCTTTTACTGATTCGGATTCATTGGGCTTCTTGAATCTGTGGATGGCTGGATGCCTTTCAGAACTTCTGAGTTCTAAAAAATTCTCAAACTCAGTTATTCCCGTTGGCTTATCCTTCTCTCTCCCTCTTGGATTTGGACCATGTGTAGTATACTCTATTTCCTGCATCTTTACCTCCAGTTCATCTTTTCCAACATTTTCCCTGTCTATTGGTCTTCTTAGTAATATCAAATGATATTCTCTCTTTGACTGTCTAATATTTCCTTTACATTGAGTTTGAAATTTTTAATGATTGTATTTTTATTTCAAGAAGTTCTATTTACCTTTTTCTTCAAATCTGCCTAGTCAGTTTTGAGATTCTCTTGTTCCCTCCTCATACTTTTATTCCTCCCCATTTCTTTCCTTAAACAGATTAAATAAACTAATCTTATATTCTGTTTCTGATCATTCCAGTATCTGAGCCTTTCAGCTCTGATTCTCAACTTCTTTTGTCTGTGCTGATTCTTGTTTACGGAGAATTGTTTCCTCTTGTGCTTGGTGAGTTTTTCTTATGACCTTGTGCCCCAAAAGCTGCACCAGAGATAAAATCAAAGTGCTTTAACTCCACTTAATGCATCTCCATCCTTCCTGAATGTGCCCTTAAAATCCAAGGAGTGTGGTTATCTTCCCTATAATCTAAGCTGCAGATGTGTTAAGTCAAACAGGTAGAATTAACATCTTGAAAAAAATCCTGAACTCTTGGGACTTCCCTGGTGATGGCAGTGGTTGAGAATCCACCTGCCAGTGCAGGGGACACGGGTTCAATCCCTGGTCCGGGAAGATCTCACATGCTGCAAAGTAACTAAGCCTGTGCGCCACAAGTACTGAGCCCGTGCGCCACAACTACTGAAGCCCGTGCGCCTAGAGCCTGTGCTGTGCAACAAGAGAAGCCACCACAATGAGAAGCCCACTCACTGCAACGAAGAGTAGCCCCTGCTTGCCACAACTAGAGAAAGCCTGTGCGCAGCAACAAAGACCCAACACAGCCAAAAATAAATAAATAAGTAAACTTATAAAAAAAGAAATCCTGAACTCTAAATTAATAGCTTAATGTAATTTCTAATTATGTTGAGGTTTTAAAATCTCCTTCCCTAGGTGAACATAAACTGTGACTAAATATTGTCTAAATAATTAAATTTAATGTTTTTTAATAATTAGGACATTGCAGTTGTGTTCATAATTAATCATTTTTCCCCCTGCCTGTAAGACCTGTTTCATTAGTGGAAAGAACTTTGAAAATTTTAAGTCAAACTTAGAACCAAAAGACCCTCAGATTGCTTTTTTAAATGTTGCCACTTTAAGATGCCAAATTGTCCCATCTTTTAGCAATAAATTTTTGCCCCAGGCTTTAATTTTCTCAGTTGGAAAACTCCCTCATGTTTCTCCCAGGGCTAATCTCTCTAGAATCACAAACCTGAGAGCTGAAGGGGCTTAGAGGTCCATCCCTCCCTGGAAGCTGACAACCAGACATCCAGAAAAAGTCTAACAAACACCCCATATATGTGGGATGGTATTGGCATGGGGGGGGGTCCCTTTGATTACAGAAGTGATGCACCATCTCTTCCATGCGTAACCCCAAATTCATTGCTACTGAAGTTCTATAATGCCAAGGCTTGCAAAAATGTCCCTTTAATAGGAGATGGAATGAAATCTCATATAATGACGATTATTTCAATATGAAGACACACCTTATTATGAAAATACACACACACCTGGTAAAAAATACAGATGGTACGAAAGGATAGGTAATAAAAATTGTCTCTCCCACCACCTCCCCCAGACCCATGCTAAGAGGGAACAGGCATCACAAATGATTTTTAGGCTGTTGGTGGGGGTGTCCCAGCCCTCCCCTCCCCTCCTCCCCACCCTTTCTCTTCTGGCTTCTAGGCAGGGAGCAGGCATGGAGATTGGACTCGTGGTCACAAGGATCATCTTTGGGCCATTCCTGCCAGGAAGAGGAGAGAGCCTTGGGTGGACTGTTTGTCAAGTGTAAGGCCAAGGCTCTGCTCATGAGATCTCCTCTACCCCTCAGAGTGTTACTGAGCCAAACTTGGGTCCACTTGCCCATGTGCAGTAAAGCCAATGCACTGACACCAGATTGCGGTGAAGGAAAGTACAGCATTTATTGCAAGGCACCAAGGAAGGAGAATGGGTGGTTCATGCTCAAAAGACCTGAACTCCCCTGTGGCTTTCAGGGAAGGGGTTTTAAAGGCAGTGTGAGGGATGGGGCTGCAGGGTGCGTGATCAGCTTGTGCACAATTCTAGGATGGGTTGGCATCAAGGTGAAGTTTCAAGCATCATCAGCCTTCTGATTTCAGCCACTCTAGGGTCTATGTGCTTGCGGTCAGCAGTTTTCTTCTGGTGGGGGTCTACTTCCTGTAAAAACAAATTAGGACCGTGTGTCAGGCCTTTATATCTTTCACGGTACTGTGAGTTTGGTGATGCTGCTATGTGGTGGAGTTATAGTCTAAATTGTTACCCATTTCCCCGCCCAACAGCTATTCTTTGTTTCTACATCTTCACATTCCTAATCATTAACTTTTTTTTTAAATTGAATTATAGTTGCTTTACAATGTTGTGTTAGTTTCTGCTGTACAGTGAAGTGAATCAGCTATATGTATACACATACCCCCTCTTTTTTGTATTTCCTTCCCACTTAGGTCACCACAGAGCACTGAGTAAAGTTCCCTGTCCTATACAGTAGGTTCTCATTAGGTATCTATTTTATATATAGTAGTGTATATATGTCAATCCCAATCTCCCAATTCATCCCACCCCCCCACATCCCCCCCTTGGTGACCATACATTTGTTCTCTACATCTGTGTCTCTATTTCTGCTTCGCAAATAGGTTCATCTGTACCATTTTTCTAGATTCCACATATATGCATTAATATACGATATTTGTTTTTCTCTTTCTGACTTATTTCACTCTGTATGACAGTATCTAGATCCATCCACGTCTCTGCAAATGGCACAGTTTTGTTCCTTTTTATGGCTGAGTAATATTCCATTGTATATATGCACCACATCTTCTTTATCTGATGATGGGCATTTGGGTTGCTTCCATGTCCTGGCTATTGTAAATAGTGCTGCAATGAATGTTGGGGTGCATGTATCTTTTGGAATTATGGTTTTCTCTGGGTATATGCCCAGTCGTGGGATTGCTGGGTCATATGGTAGCTCTATTTTTAGTTTTTTTAAGGAACCTCCCTACTGTTTTCCATAGGGGCTGTATCCATTTATATTCCCACCAACAGTGCAAGAGGGTTCCCTTTTCTCCACACCCTCTCCAGAATTTATTGCTTGAAGATTTTTTGATGACAGCCATTCTGGCTGGTGTGAGGTTATACCTTATTGTAGTTTTGCTTTGCATTTCTCTACTAATTAGTGACGTTGAGCATCTTTTCATGTGCCTGTTGGCCATCTGTATGTCTTCTTTGGAGAAATGTCTATTTAGGTCTTCTGCCCATTTTTTTTTTTTTTTTTTTTTTTTTTCAGTACGCGGGCCTCTCACTGTTGTGGCCTCTCCCATTGCGGAGCACAGGCTCCGGACGTGCAGGCTCAGCAGCCATGGCTCACGGGCCCAGCCACTCCACGGCATGTGGGATCTTCCCGGACCGGGGCATGAACCCGTGTCCCCTGCATCGGCAGGCGGACTCTCAACCACTGCGCCACCAGGGAAGCCCTGCCCATTTTTTGATTGGGTTGTTTGTTTTTGTTTTGATATTGAGCTCTATGAGCTGTTTGTATATTTTGGAGATTAATCACTTGCCAGTTGCTTCGTTTGCAAATATTTTCTCCCGTTCTGAGGGTTGTCTTTTTGTCTTGTTTATGGTTTCCTTTGCTGTGCAAAAGCTTTAAGTTTCATTAGGTCCCGTTTGTTTATTTTTGTTTTTATTCTCATTACTCTAGGAGGTGGGTCAAAAAGGATATTGCTCCCTAACACCATACACAAAAATAAACTCAAAGTGGATTAAAGACCTATATTTAGACCTAATCATTAAGTCTTGAGCCAGCATTTAGAGCCTCAGGGGAGGTCTGGGATACTAAAGCAAAAGCCTTTTACTTCAAAGGACAGGGACACAGGGGCTTGTATATGGGTTCAATCCCCCATTTTCTTTGATACTTCTCCATCTTGAGGGGAACAGGTTCAGGAAAAGAAAGGGAGTAAAGTTTTGGGTAGAGAGGTTCATCATAAACTCAGCAGAGGAACTCAGTTTTAGGGGCACTCAATTTCAAGAGCGGCTCACAGAAGTAGATGTATTATCCCCATTTTAAAGTGAAGTGACCGAGGATTTAAAACAGCAAATGGCCAGCACACAGCCACATGGGCAGTGGTAATAGGAACAAACCCCAGTGCACTCTTGTCCCGACTGTGCTGGCAGGAGGAGGCCTCGCGGTGCAGCCAACTCTGCAGAAGAGGCCAGTCCCTTCCCTACCCCAAGCTCCCCTAGTCCCTTGGCATCCTCTGCCTTGGCTTGGGGGTAAAGTGTGAATTGTCTTCTGAGGATCCTCTGGGCCCAGACATGAGTTGAGACCAGAGGTGAAACCAGTAGTACCTGGGTGAGCCAAAGTGACCCCAACAGGATTTGGGCATTTTGCCTCATTGAATCAGATCTTTCCTTGCAAATTTAAGACGACCCCAGTCCCACACACCTGAACTTGAAATGAAGACATTACTCAGGATGAGTGAATATGTAGTAGAAAGTATAAATTATTCAATCACATTTACTCATACTAATTGGCTGTTAAGCTATAAGGGAAAAACATCTCATGCCAAGAGGCTCCCTTACGCTTATTGTCTCTCTTTAATGGAGGGACTGTCTGTACAGACCAGGCTGGCCAAGCAGGAGCTGGGGGAACAGGCAGGGGTGGCATCCCTGTCACGCCAACCAGCACTGCCAGAGGCAGGTGTGGGCTTGAGAGGCAGAGCGTATTTGGCTCATGAGATCAGAGTTAAAATTCAGTGAGGTCTCCCCCACGCTGGCCGTGCTGGTTCAGCCAGCTCCCCTACCTCCAGTGGCAGCTGTGGTCCTCAAACAGCTCTCAGGACCCCTTCACACTCTTTGAGTTCAATGAGGATCTCAAAGAGCTTTCGATTATGTGTGTATTCTATCAATATTCACTGTCATTGAGTTAAAACTTGAGGAATTTTAAAATGTAAGAGCACACAGCACTGCACTTTCCACGAGCTGTGAGAGTGACCTCATCGTCGTGTCCTGCAGCTTCTGGAAAACACCACTGGCCACTAGAGGCAAATCACGTCTTAGGGACATTGCGAGGACAGTGTGGGTGCCCGGGCCACACATGCTTTGAGAACCTCTGCGCTAGGCACATCCCTGGAGAACAGGCCAGAAGGAACTGACCGTGTACCCGGCAGGACCACAGGTGACCTCACACCATGGTCAGCGTCTCCTGTGGCCTCCAGCCTCTTCGGCCCTCTCACTGGCAACAGACCGGGCAGGTTGCCATCAAGGGAGGCCGAATCTACACGAGCAGCGTTCGCGTCCCCAATCCTTCTTCTTTTCTTGTTTGCGTGGTTCCGTGGAGCTTTTTGGAGATCTCCAGCAAGAAGGAAGCACATCGCGAGCTATTTGGGACTCATGGTCTAGATGCCTCTCCCCGACTCATTTGTGCAGGAAGACTGGCTTTCCCCGTGTTGTAAATGTCCCTCCTGAAACCCCGTAACTCCGTCCTCACTACACAGTTCAAGAAAGATTCTGGGATGATGCTTTGTGGTTGCTGTTTGGGCAACAAATGGGAACTCAGAGAGAGGGCCTGGCGTGGGAGCTGCTGGTCTGGGGTCTCGGGCACCCCCGCTCTGCCCATCATTCCTGGTTCACTGTCAGGAGACTCTCATAAACAAGCCTGGCCAGGACTGGGAACACATGTTTATTTTATGAATGAGTTTCAGGAAGAGAGGGAAAAAAAGTCATCTAGAATGTCATCCAGGAGGCCGTGTTCTTTTTATTGTGTTTTGTCAGTAAACAAAAAAAATTGCCACATTTAATTCTTACACTGGTCCTGTGGGATTTCTCTGACTAATGTAAAATGACAGGTGTCACAACATTCTATATAAATACAAGTCTGTTTGTGGGAGCCTGTTCTATTTTTAATGTAAACCATACCTAACTTGCTCTGAAGGATGGTACCCCTGGAATTTAGGGTCCTGTCTCTTGTCTGTTCATGGTACTGGATTGTTGTAGGAGCAGCCTGGAACAAACTAAAGACAACCCAAACTTTTTAGTTTAACGTGAGAATTATTCACCTAATTTTCCTGCCCCTATATTAATTTATCATTGTGTGGAGCCGCGAGGTGACGCAGCTAATGAGTGACACGGTGCGCCTGGTGAGCTGATCTATAATTTAGGAGTCTGCTGTTGGCCTTAGAGCTGTCTGCAGGCTGAACAAAGCAGGCAGTAAAAATAAAGAACATACCCACAGATTATATAGATAGGCGCAAATCCATAGATACACGCATACACGTTATCTATCAGCAGCTTGTCGCCCCCGTGATGGCACGGGACATGAACGTACCATTCCATGATGAATGGGGAAAGATGATGCGGTGTTCTGTAAGTTTACAGTGGACTCCAAGGCCAGCCCTTTGGAGGACCGTGAGCCTATGGAGAGTTGGAGGGAACCGGGAGATTCCACGAGAGGGGGCAAGCACTGTGACCTTGACACTCTGCCCCCTCTCATTTCTCAACCACTTCTTCCTGCGCCCGTTCAAAACGGCACCAGCAACAGGATCCCCCTTAACCCCAGCAGTGGGGCATACAACAGCTAATTAGCTTTCCGGAACTGAACCGATAGGAGATTTGAGGGAGGCGCCCTTCACGGTTTTCAGACAGGGATAGAGACCGCGTGTCAGAATTTGACTGTGAATGGGATGATCAGCTTCCCCCATGAGCCTGGGCTCTCAGCAATAACTACCGAGCCACGGACATTGGCACCAGTCGAATCCACTCGTCCTTCCTGTCAATGAGGAAAAGACCCGGGGATGACCCTCTGAGCCATCGCATTGGTGCACCTTCATTCAAGGTCACACCTGGAAAAAAGCATCCTGAGTGGGCGCAGATAGAACACACCATTCTTTCTGCTCTGAAATTCCCTTTTCATGGGAGGTTTCCAGGCAGAGGTCCCATATTTTGTCAGTGAGAAATGGCATGGGGCTCCTGCCGAGGGCAGCCCCAGGCATCAGGTTCTTTGTGTGTGATTCAGAGAGACAGCCTGTAAAGGGAGAAGGCCAGGCCGGCGTCCTCGCAGGGGTTCTCGACAGCCCACCGACACCATAGTGCAGATTTTCCAATAAATACGTAGACTCTCTGCATACCTCTTAGGAACAGAGAAAACGGCATATTTACATACTATGTACTAGGTTTAAAAATCAACTTTAGATTTGCTTTGCCTTTTGCAGTCTCTTGAATAAAGCATTTTTGTAGCTTACTCAAAATCCTCTCTGTGTGTTTACATTTTAATGGGCATTCCAGTGAAATGGAGGATTTTCTTTTTTTTCTAATCAGGAGAGGAGGTGGGGATGGAAACGGCAGGGTCGCCTTCTCTTTGGCCCACCAGCTTCTCTCTTCATCAGTGGGTTGCAGCCTGATGTAAGTGAAGCATGCCATTTAGCCAGGCAAGTAGAAAGAAGGGGGAAAGGCCGTTTTTATTTCAGTTTAAAATATACATGCCTAAAAAAATATATATATACATGCCTGAGAGTTTGTGGAATTTTAAAATAGTAACTTAGATCTCAAACATCGCTGAAGGTAATGAACATGTGTAAGGAGAATGTTAATGCTCATTGGCCAGTATGGAAGATAAAACCTGTTTTATTTAATGAGGTACCCTTTAAGAGTTGTCCTTACTGAAAAGGGGGAAAAATCAACCTCCCTAGCAGGGCAGAGAAGCCTCTTGACCGGTTCCTTGTAGCACATACTCTTGGCAAGAGAGTCCAAAGTGACCTCAACTCCTTGGGGTCATTTTAGGGACAGATTTGTTTTCTGTGGCTGCTTATATAAGGGAAACCCCTCTTGGGTCTTGGGGCACAGAAGCTACTTTCTGGAGGCAATAGGTTCTTTCGGGTGTGGAAACAGAATTTCTGCTTATCCCAGCTAATATTAAGATCCTCTTGTACAAAGGACCCCCTTATCACAGTAGATCATACAGTATAATAAAATCGGGCCAAGGCAGCTTCCGTGGCTTTGCATCGATGAAACTGCCAATGTCTTAATCTTCCCCCGGGGATGTCTCTCTTTTTTCCTCCCCTGAGATTCCCGGGAGATCCCTAATTAAAGCTACAGATACGGTTTAAAAGTACATTCACCAGATGTTAGTTTAAAATGACCTGTGACTGGCAGCAGAGATGGAAGAGGCTAAGCGTGTCTGAGGCCCCCCAGGGCTTTTTCCTCTGCTGTCATTCAGTATGCAAATGATGCCCAGCAGAACCTCCAGGCCAGCCCCGCCAAACCATAAAACCAACTGCTTTGAAAGCAATGCATCAGTAATTCTTATCACCTGGCATCTGGAATTCGGGATGCTCACTCCTAACTAGAACATGTCACAGGGTGTTTTAGGAGGAAGCTCAGATTTTGCACTCCGCAGACAATTTAGGCTGATGAATCTGTTCGCTGAAGCTCATACAGCTCCCTTGAGGACAAACCATCTTTTCAATGGAATCCAGGCTCTGAGATGCACCTGCCGTGATTTGACTGGACCCGAGCCCTGTGGATGAGAAAGAGCTTCAGTCGCCCGCAACACAAGAGACCGACACGGAGGCTGGGGCAAGTCAGACCCGAGGCAACCCTTCCGGGGCTTTGTTTTGATTTTTGCTGTGAAAGTTCCCAGTAAGTTCGAAGTGAGTTAGATCTCAGACTCCCAGTGCAGTCCTGGTTTGCTCTGCAGAGCTGAGGGCTGAGGCAGGCAACGCTGGGAATCCATATCTTTGGAAACGGAAGCCTCTTTCTTTTCCCAAGGGCTGAAATTTATAGGCAGCATGTTCCTATCGGCGTGTTTATCAAAGTAAACATGTAGGTTAAAACACAGTGTACCCAGCAGGCACCTGTCAGTTCCTTGGGATGCTGATGGTCCCCGAGATGCCCATTAGAACAGCTGAGTGCTTTCAGCTCTGCTCATCGCCAGCGCGATGCCCTTGAGCTGGGCTCCAGCTTGAAGCTTCCTGGTACTTTAGATAAAAAGAAGACCCTGCACCTGAAAGTCATAAACATCTGGCTCTGGGGAGGGAACCAAGGCCGGGCTTTCACACAGCGGCAGAGAGAAGCGAGGATTTGGATTCAGAGGATGACAGCTCGCACCACGTGTACGTCCGGGGGGAGGCTGCCAGGTGGACTTGGGGTGCAGGAATTCTGCCAGTCAGGGGAGGCAGATGTGTTCACAGATAATGCGGAAAACAAGACCTCCGCAACCTTGGTATTTTAGATGCAGACACAGGTTTGCGTGATCAGTAAAACGTGACTAAATAAGATTAATCTATCGGTGGTGGAAAAGAGCACCTGTAAGGCGGATTGGGTGTCTCAAAGGCATAATTATTTCTCCAATTAATTAAAATGTAACCACTGGCTCACTGATTCTGATAACGGGGCCTTCCTGCCCAAGAAGCAGCCCTCTGCTGAGCACCTGTGATGTTTCTTCATTCATTGTCCCACAAGGACACGCAACAAAGGCCCGGATTGGTCGTCTGGAGTGGCCACTCCTACCGTCCGCCTGGCCACTGCCCACCTGGACTGGTGTTGGGCAGGGATACTTGGGTGGTTTGGTTCCCAGGAAGGCGGGTGAGCCCAGCTGGTCCCCGGTGAAGCCCCAGGTGGGGTTGGGTAGCTCTGCCGGAACAGGAGTGTGTGTGTGTGTGTGTGTGTGTGTGTGTGTGTGTGTGAGTGTCAGGGCAGAGGCCTGGGCCATCCACGCAGCCCAGAGCTGCCTGGCGGGGCTCTGGCTTGAGTTCCTGGCATGGGGGAACCAGCCTTGTTAGAATGAGCACGTGCACCCAGAAAAAACCAATTAATTCACAGGCACAGGGCTCCTTACATAAACTACTTGGGAAAGGTGCAGAGGTGCAGAAAGTTCTGTTGAAAAGTGACCAGCAGAGAGACTGAGGTAGCCACAGCAAGGGCAAGAGCCTGGAATGATCACGTTTCCACATTTCGTGTCCTGAGGAGGGCCGGGTGGCTGGGAGCATCCCGTCCAGGCTCAGTGCTGGGCCAAGTCCACGGAGCTCCCGGAGCCAGGTCCTTCTCTCATCCATCGTCCTTGCGACCCACATGTGTCCCAAGGAAACAGAAGCCGCCTTTCACATCTTGCTTCGAGTGATAGCTCCCAGGGCCCATCCAGGAAGAGAGAAAAGGGCAGAGGCAGGGCCCAGAACCCATGTTTCTGTTGGGTTTATGTTCCTGAGGCCGTGGGAGCAGCAGCTAATTCATAACCTGAATACAGTTTCTAAGGCTTTGACTCTCTGAGTGGCTGTTTACGCAGACTATGACAGATTATTGAGCACTCTGTTGGCAAGTCCCACAGTCACATGGCAGTTCCCGGAGGCCTGGCCTAGAGCCGGTTGACTGCTGCCTGTGGCCTGGTGACAGGGACGGGCGCCAAGGGCCTGTGTCCTCTCCGCAGCCTTTACTGGGAGTCCACTCAGACCGCCACGTGGCCCTCTGCCTTTGCAAGGGGGTAAAAAGGACTTGAAGGAGGGGACAGGACACATGCAGTTGGGATCGTGATGGCTCGTTTTGTGTGTCAACTTGGCGAGGCTGTGGCTCCCAGGTTTCGGTCAAGCACCAGTTGCCGTGAAGGTATTTTGTAAATGTGATTACCATTTAAACCGACAGACTCTGAGGGAAGTAGAATGTGGGTGGGCCTCCTCCAGTCAGTTGAGGGTCTTTAGAAAAAGCCTGAGGTTTCCTAGAGAAGAAGCAACTCTTTCTCCAGAGGGCAGTGCGTGAGCCCCGCCTGCGTTTCCAGGCTGCTGCCCCGAGGAGTTCCGACCCAAGACTGCAACAGCAAGTCTCACCTGAACTGCCAGCCTGCCCCGCAAATCTTGGCCTTGTCAGCCGCCATGATCACGCGAGCCAATTCCTTAAAAGAAATCCCTCTCTCCATATATATATGTATTTTGCTAGTTCTGTTTCTCTGGAGAACGCTGACGAGTACAGGCATGACGTGTCACCCCTCCTCCAGAGTTTTGGGGGCTCTGCTCCTGACCCTCCTGCTTTGCGACCCTCCCAGCCGCCAGCCCTCTGTTCGGGCCCAGAAGGAAGGACTCGGGAGAGAAAATACAAGAGCACACCCCCTCCCGTGGAACAGCTGTATGCAAATGGCCACACTACTTATACATTCACTCCAGGTAACGAGGGACGAAGGCTGCTCACAGGGGCCAGGGATGCTACACGAAGGCACCGGTGCGATTGGTGCGTCCAGAACTGGATGCCTTTACGTGAGTGTGGACCATGTGCTGGACACATCCCTGAGCCTTTACGTAAAGTACGCCGTGTGCGCAGTGATGCGCTCGATACGCTGACCCATCGTTCATTCATTTATGTGGATCTTTACTGAGCACCTGCCAGGTCCCTAACGCTATTCCAAGTGTCAGGGATAGTGGACCAGACCAAGGCCTGCCCTAATAAACAATAAATATATTGTTTATTTTGGGGTAGATGTAAGTGCCACGTGGGAAAAAAAAAGTAGAACAAAAAGATGGGGCCGTGATGGTGATGGTTGCAAACAACGTGACTGTACTTAGTGCCAGTGGATGGCACACTTAACGCCAGTGGACGGCACACTTAAAATGGGCAAGAGGGTGCATTTCACACTAGGTGTATTCTATCACAATTTTAAACATAATTTTAAAGTGTTCTAAAATGTATTTTGCTGATGGTTGGTTGCACAAGGCTATGAATAAACCAAAACCACTGAATTGTGTGTTTTAAATGGGTGAATTGGGGCCTTCCCTAGTGGCGCACTGGTTAAGAATCTGCCTGCCAATGCAGGGGACACGGGTTCGAGTCCTGGTCCAGGAAGATCCCACATGCCGTGGAGCAACTAAGCCCGTGTGCCACAACTACTGAGTTTGCACTCTAGAGCCTGCAAGCCACAACTACTGAAGCCCACAGGCCTACAGCCTGTGCTCCGCAAAAAGAGAAGCCACCGCAATGAGAAGCCTGTGCACCGCAACGAAGAGTAGCCCCTGCTTGCCACAACTAGAGAGAAGCCCGCGTGCAGCAACAAAGACCCAACGCAGCCAAAAATAAATAAATAGATAGATAAATTTATTTAAAAATAAATAAATAAATGGGTGAATTGAATGGTCAGTGAACTATATCTCAATAAACTTGTTTGTTTGTTTGTTTTTAGAGAGTCTTTCCGAAGGAGTGCATTTTATTTTTTTTTATTTATTTATTTTTAATTAATTAATTAATTTATTTATTTTGGGCTGTGTTGGGTCTTCATTTCTGTGCGAGGGCTTTCTCTAGTTGCAGCAAGCGGGGGCCACTCTTCATCACGGTGTGCGGGCCTCTCACTATCGCGGCCTCTCTCGTTGGGAGCACGGGCTCCAGACGCGCAGGCTCAGTAGTTGTGGCTCATGGGCCTAGTAGCTCCACGGCATGTGGGATCTTCCTGCACCAGGGCTCGAACCCATGTCCCCTGCATTGGCAGGCCGATTCTCAACCACTGCGCCACCAGGGAAGCCCAATAAACTTGATTTTGATAAAAGAAGGATAGAGCCCAGATGGGGGTGGACCATTTCAGAACAGCTGGCAGGGAAGACCTGTCTGAGAAGGCAACCTTTGGTGGGAATCCCTGTCATCATCTTGCAAAGGTCAAATGTCCTGCCCACAGTGGCAGGTCTAAGATGCAAACCCAGGCCTGCTGCCGCCTCCATAGCCCGGCCTGCTGTACTTGCCCATTCTGAGTTCTGTTTTTTTTTCCTCTTGCCCAAGCCCTTTCATACTGATCATCTCACTGTGTTCTGTTCCAGGCGTCCTCATTTTCTATCTTTTTTCCAGCAGACAGAGTGAGAAGCAGATGTTCAGGGCCTGATCCAAGTCCCACAGTCAGTGCCAGGGACCCAAACAATACTGTCCCAGTGGTCAGCAGACTTGTTCTGCAAAGGGCAAGTGAGTCAATATTGTAGACTTTGCAGGCTGTATGGTCTCTGTGGCAACTCCTCAACTTCGCTGTTATGGCACAAAAGCAGCCATGGAATTGTAAACACACTGTTGTCGCTGTGTTCCGATAAAAGTTTATTTACAAAAACAGGGCAGGCTGTATTTGGATCAGGGACCAGAGTTTGCCAACCCTGCTCTAGATTGCCCTTTTCTCTTTCTGGAAAGACTCCCTTTTAAAGAAGATGAGATTGGAGGGAGGCTGGATGTTCTGTCTCTCCCCCTTAAACTTGTGTCCAGGAGATGGCATGTGAAGTGCTTCATTCAGCTGGATTCCCCCAGGGCAACAGGATGAAGCAGGATCCCTCTCAGACACACAGACATATCTCTGTGGAGAGGTCAAGACTAAGGGAAGGTCCAGGAATAGCCGTTTCTGGATGGTTGCTTTCTTCCATAGGCAGCCAGTGAGCTGTCATCCATCCATCAGTGCATCCATCCATCTATCCATCCATCCCTCCCTCCCTCCCTCCCTCCCTCCCTCCCTCCCTCCCTCCCTCCATCCATCTATCCATCTATCCATGCGTCCATCTCTCCATCCGTCCAACCATCCATCCATCCATGCATCCATGCATCCATCCGTGCATCCATCTATACGTCCATACATGTATCCATACATGTATTCTCCTGTCCATCCCTCCATCTGTCTGCACTGCCTCATTCTCAAACATTCTCAGGTCCTGCTCTGCACCTGGCTATGAATTAGGCCACTGGATTTCAGTGGAGAACAGGGCAGACTCCCTGTTCTCAAGGAGCTCCTGCCATGAACAATCCCATACATAGTCTGTAAACCCAGGGAGCGAATGCTGTGATACAGATAAGGCACGGTGTGGCCTGGGTGATTGGCTGGGGCCCTTGTCACCCTGGGAACCCTTCCTTCTCGGGCCAGACGGAGGCTCACTCTTGTCAGCAGCCTATCACACTCTCTCAGGACACCAGCTCCTCGACCCCAAATGGTCTTGGAGGTGGAACTTTTCCTATAGGGCCGCGGGCCAGCCTGCCCCCTGAGCTCTGGGTCCTGGTCCTGGGCAGGTGGAAGTCTGCCTGTCAGCTGTGTAGAGCCCTCGGCAGCCCTGTGGTCTGGGGTGGGGAGAGAGCTAGTCCCCAAGGCCACAGAGACAGCGCTGAGGAGTGTCTGCTGTTGCGGGGGAGAGGGGTCGTGAGGAAGAGAAGCAAAGTCACCTCTCTCCTCCGCCCCGCCAGAAACACGTGACCAGCCCGTGTGTGCTGAGCAGAACGGGACCCCCTCCGGGAGGTGGGGAGCGCCTGCCATTGTGTCCAGTGAAATGAGAATATTTCCTTTCTCCTTGTCATCTAGGAGCAAACAAAGTAGGTCGGGGATTGTTTTGGGGAACAAAGAAGAGGCTGAGCTCTCATTAGGGGCGCCCATTGCTCCCCCTGAGTTGAGCTGTTGCCCGGTTTGGAGCCGGCTCCCCTGCCAGGGACGATGAACGCGTTGGCCAGCCTGGGTTTCCCGTGGCCGCCACCAGCCTAATGTCGGCGTGATTGTTCTGGCGTAAACACCATCTGTGCGTGCGTTATCTTCAGACAGGCTGGGCCCGGCCTGTTGGCCAGGGTCCAGTGCTTTCTTTCTCCCCAGGACTCAGAATCGTGCCTGTCTTGTCTCCATGGCAGAAATGAGACGTGGTGTCCACGGCCAGGGCGGGAAGCAGAATTAAATTTCAGAAGGCGCTGCGTGGCTGGCCACTTGGGAAGCAACCAGCCTGGGTGTCCTTTGGGCTCCCTCCAGCCACCGGTGTCCTCATGCTGGAGGGCAGGTCGCAGGAGCGACGATGCTGAATGATGCCGGAAGCACTTGGTTGAGCGTGTGCTTGCCCTGTCCTGGGAGCTGTCACCTACCTTGTTTCATCTTCACACTAACTGACCCTACGAGATAGGCCGTCATCAACTCATATGGAGGAGGAAAGTGGGCCGTACAGCGGTCCCTTCATCAGGAAACTGGGCGTGCGATATATTGCTACTACGTCTGTCTCAGCCACGTCAGGGCCACCTCTGGAGTGGCTGCAGGTCTCAGATGGCCTAGAGGGAGGGCAGGCTGCTGCAGCCAGGTGACCTCAGAGTCCTCCAGGCTCCATGGCCTGTCCAGAGGCAGCGAGGCAGGTGCCGAGCCCAGGAGGACCCGTGGGCTTCCTGGGGTGGGAGGCAAGGCCCCTCTGCCCTCCCAGCACCGACCCAGCTGGCTGCGCCTCTTGCAGTTCCGGGGCTCCTGGTGAGCCAGCCAGGGGTCAGGGCAGCAGGATTCGAGTTCTTTCCCTGCTAACCCGTGACCTGCATGGGAACTGACTTGGAACCCGCCGAGCCTGGGGGAGTGGGCTTGGGCTGCGGGGAAGGGGTGGGCCGGAAGGCACTGAGGTCTGGGGTGGGGAGAAATGACTCACGGTGCTCACAGCAGGTGGCCCCGGTGACCTGGAAGCTTGTTCCCACACTCCTAAAGTCCTATAGCACTTCCTAGAACGCGGGGCTGGAGCCTCTTTAGGAAACAGGTAATTCGACCTCTGTCTTGGAAATAGGAGGTGATTCGGGGAGAAGGAAAGGGAAGGAAAATGCTGTCCAAGTGCCACTGCAGGTCCCTGGAGAGCCTCGACTGGGACTCAGGGGGCCGAAGACAGAGCCATCCCAGACAGGAGCTCACGCACTCCCTGCCCCGGCCGGCCACGGGCTGACTGCCCACCTCCCCGGCGGTTTCCCACCAGCCCACGCCTGTGCTCTGAGAGAGATTTTCCACGTTCCCTGGGACCATCAGCCAGACCCGGGTCTCCTTGCTGCTCTGCGGGCCTGAAACCCCTGCACTCTGTGGGCGCTGGTTCTCCTACCACGCAGCACATGGCTGGGCCCTGGGCTCCTTCCCCCTGACCCTGGGCGCTGCTAAGATATTGTCCTGTGGATAGGAAATGAAAAGGGTACGACCTTATTTCTTCAAAGATCGCCCAATCTAGCCCAGAGGTATAATAAAACCCCAGACTTTCCTTTCAGGAATCATCTTTTCTCAGTCAGATCTTTCTGTGTTAAGTGGTAGACACACGACTGTGAAATAAAACACGAGGCTCGGGGTCTCTGAGTGGTTTGGGGTGTGAGGGGGAAGGCTGCCTTCTACAGTGGCACGTTTCCTAGGCTCAGAATTCCTCGACTGTGGTGTGTGTGGCACCTAGGGGTGATTGATGACACATCATGCGCTCCATCACCTAAAGCTCGAGGCTTCAGCCTGGGTCGTATTGGCCATCCCCCCGTGGTCATGTAGAACTAGGGCCCTGGTTCTGTCCAGTGAGGGATTTGCTTTTAAAACAGGGCGAATTAGAGTAACTGAGTGATTGGATTAGTTCACGACATACTATTGTTGTTGGGTTTTGAGGGTTGGCTTAACCATTATAACAATGAGTGCATCTCCTTTCGTGCTCCATCCCTCCCCTGCCTTTCCGTCTCCCAGAGATCATCACAATTCTCAAGTCACGCTTAACTTTCCTTCCCTATTGTTCCAGTCACCACTTTTACGTGTATCCCTAAATAATCCGTTGTTTGGATCTGCCTGGTTTCCAACCTCATGTCACTGAGACCCATTTGCGGTGTGTGCAGCCACAGCCCACTCATTTTCACAGCCGTATAATACTCCACTGTGGGTCCCTGCCACAGTTCACTTCCTCCTGCCCATGGGCGTTTAGTCGTTGCTAGCTTCTTGCTCTTACGAACAGCACCGCCCAGAGTCTCCGTGTGTCTCCTGGCTGTACTTAGATGGGAGTTTCTCTTGGGAGTGGGCCATGCTGTCTGCCTGGTCGTCTACTGCTGTGACACATACCACCCGTCACGTGGTGCCACACACAGGGCTCACGGCGGGGGGCTGGGAGGGGGGCTGGAGTGGTCGGGGCCAGTGCACTGGGGCTGGCCTGACCCCTCTTCTCCCTGTGGAGCCCAGGACCTCTCCACATGGGCTTTTCACCTCGTCCCTCGAGCGAGTTTTTCCAGATGCCCGGTGGAAGCTGCGGGCTTCTGTGGTCAGCCGCAAAGTCTCAGAACTCAGATGAGAGTCTCACTCCCATTACATTGTGTTGGTGAAGCTGGTCACAAGGGGGCAGACCGGATTCAAGGGCAGAGGAACTGGATCTCACCTCTCTGAGGAGTAGCAAAAGCACGTGTCTTCACTAGATCCCATAAGACAGGCGACTCCTCATCTTTACAAGTTAACCCAAGTGATCCCATCATCCGACAGCCACCCCCACACACACCCACATACACACACGATGCATGAATGATTCCCAAACTCTCCACCCTCTGCAGACCATGTCAGGTCCTTAATTGGTGTCAGTGGAGTAGCTATCGGCTGGATCTGACCATGGTCTTATTCGCATTTCCCTGATCTCAAGGAAGGTGAGACATCTCCTCCTAAAATTATCAGCCATGTGTTTTTCCTTTCCCATTCAAGTCTTTTGCCCATCTTTCTACTAGGTTGTCTCTTTCGGATTGTAAGAATTCTTTGTATTTAATGGATACTTATCCTTTCTCCTTTTTATATATTGCAAATATCTTTTATTTTCCAGTTTTAGCTTTTCTGTTTCTTTGAGATATCTTTTGTTGAACAGAAGTTCTTCCTTTAATGTAGTCACATTTATCAATATTTTATTTCACAGTTAGCACTTTTTAATCTTCTTTAAGAAAGAAATCCTTCCCTGTCTCAAAGTCAGATGGATGTTCATCGCAACTTTTCTTAAGGTTTTGATGTTAATGGTTTAATTCTGAATCTATCTGGAGTTGATTTACTTCCGGTTTTTTCCCTTTGGGGATAAACAGTGTTTCTAACCACTTTCCCATGATCTGCCGTGCTGTTTCTGATGTATCAGCAATGGTGGGAACATCCTGAGACGTTTATTGTGCCTAGAAGCTCTTCAGAGTGATTTGGGTGAAACCATGTCATAGCCATCATACCCGTGGGAACACTGTTTTTAAACCCCATACCTCACTTTCCACATCTCCCTCGCTCTTTGGTGGGCCAGCCGGGTGAACCATGAGGTCTCCCAATCTGCCAGCTTGGCTCAAACCCACGCCCAGTCTGAGTGAGCTGCTTGGACCTCCACCCCTCACTGTGAAGATTAAATCCAGTTCATTACGTCCGGGGTCCGGCACGTGATAAGTGCTTAATGCCTGGGAGCTGTCGTCTCTAGCTGACTCTTTAAGCATGGGCTCCAGTCAGTTGTTCTGGGTAAAATATTGTAACTGACCTACTTGCCTTCTGCTCCCAAACACATGAGAAGAATCGCATCGCATCCATGGAAAGACAGGGGGAGAGTGAGAAACTCCAGGACTGCTGGATCCTGAGCAGGTGTTTCAGGTGTGCAGGAACGTTCTCTGTTGGAGGCTCCCCCTCGCTGCATCCCTCGACACCAGAGAATCCAGGGACCAGCCCGTCTGGCAATTGCATTTGGGAGTGAAACTGAAGAAGGGCTGGTTGAGGGGTAATGTGGGGCTGGCTTTTAGTGGGGTTAATGGTGATAGGGTTTGAAAGCCCCTGGGGATCTCTTACTCCACAGTCAGAACATGTTCCTTGGAGACTGGGAATTAGGAAGAGAAACGGGCACCGAAGTCCTGGATCTGGTCCCTCTTCTGCCTCTGCTTTGCTGTGTGACCTTGAACAGGTCACTCACCCTCTCTCATCTTCAGGTTACTTCCCTTTAGAACGGGGGGGCCATCAGTGGCCTAGACAGTCTCTCAGTGCCCTCCTCTTGCTGATGGTCTCTGGATCTACAATGGAGGTGGGCATTTGATGATGCTGACCTGTCGCATGCTGGGGAATTGAAACCAGAATAAGTGAAGCCCAAGTATTTGCTTTAAATGTAAGCAGCTGAGAGCTTGCTTCTTAATTGGGTAGACTTCAAAAGATAATGGCATACCTCCGTATTTTTAAAAATCACCAGCCTGGCCACCCAGGAGGTGGGCTGATGTGAAAAGATGGGCACAGCCAATAAGATTTCCTCCCTTAGCAATTATAACAATCATTGTGGATTATTTTGAAAATCTGGGTATTTTTTTTCATTCTTCACACCTTTTACTGTTTTAACATCTTTATTGGAGTATAATTGTTTTAATATGGTGTGTTAGTTTCTGCTGTATCACAAAGTGAATCAGCTATACATATACGTATATCCCCATATCTCCTCCCTCTTATGTCTCCCTCCCACCCTCCCTATCCCACCCCTCTAGGTGGACACAAAGCACCGAGCTGATCTCCCTGTGCTATGCAGCTGCATCCCACTAGCTATCTGTTTTACATTTAGTAGCATATATATGTCCATGTCACTCTCTCACTTCGTCCCAGCTTACCCTTCCCCCTCACCATGTCTTCAAGTCCATTCTCTATATCTGCGTCTTTATTACTGTCCTGTCCCTAGGTTCTTCAGAACCAATTTTTTTTTTTTAGATTTCATATATATGTGTTAGCATATGGTATTTGTTTTTCTCTTTCTGACTTACTTCACTCTGTATGACAGATTCTAAGTCAGTCCACCTCACTACAAATAACTGTTTCGTTTCTTTTTATGGCTGAGTAATATTCCATTGTATATATGTGCCACATCTTCTTTATCCATTCATCTGTCAGTGGACACATAGGTTGCTTCCATGTCCTGGCTATTGTAAATAGTGCTGCAATGAACATTGGGGTGCATGTGTCTTTTTGAATTATGGTTTTCTCAGGGTATATGACCAGTAGTGGGATTGCTGGGTCGTATGGTAGCTCTACTTTTAGTTTTTTATGGAACCTTCATACTGTTCTCCATAGTGGCTGTATCAATTTACATTCCCACCAACAGTGTAGGAGGGTTCCCTTTTCTCCACACCCTCTCCAGCATTTCTTGTTTCTAGTTTTTTTGATGATGGCCATTCTGACCTGTGTGAGGTGATACCTCATTGTAGTTTTGATTTGCATTTCTCAATGATTAATGATGTTGAGCATCCTTTCATGTGTTTGTTGGCAATCTGTATATCTTCTTTGGAGAAATGTCTGTTTAGGTCTTCTACCCATTTTTGGATTGGGTTGTTTGTTTTTTTAATATGGAGCTGCATGAGCTGCTTGTGTATTTTGGAGATTAATACTTTGTCAGTTGCTTCGTTTGCAAATATTTTCTCCCATTCTGAGGGTTGTCCTTTTGTCTTCTTTATGGTTTCCTTTGCTGTGCAAAAGCTTTTATGTTTAATTAGGTCCTATTTGTTTATTTTTGTTTTTATTTCCATTTCTCTAGGAGGTGGGTCAAAAAGGATATTGCTGTGATTTATGTCATAGAGTGTTCTGCCTATGTTTTCCTCTAAGAGTTTTATAGTGTCTGGCCTTACATTTAGGTCTTTAATCCATTTTGAGTTTATTTTTGTGTATGATGTTAGGGAGTGTTCTAATTTCTTTCTTTTACATGTAGCTGTCCAGTTATCCCAGCACTACTTATTGATGAGGCTGTGTTTTCTCCATTATACTCTTGCCTCCTTTATCAATGATAAGGTGTGTGGGTTTATCTCTGGGCTTTCTATCCTGTTCCATTGATCTATATTTCTGTTTTTGTGCCAGTACCATCCTGTCTTGATTACTGCAGCTTTGTAGTATAGTCTAAGTCAGGAAGCCTGATTCCTCCAGCTCTGTTTTTGTTTCTCAAGATTGCTTTAGCTATTCGGGATCTTTTGTGTTTCCATACAAATTGTGAAATTTTTTGTTCTAGTTCTGTGAAAAATGCCAGTGGTAGTTTGATAGGGATTGCATTGAATATGTAGATTGCTTTGGGTAGTATAGTTATTTTCACAATGTTGGTACTTCCAATCCAAGAACATGGTGTATCTCTCCATCTTTTTGTATCATCTTTAATTTCTTTCATCAGTGTCATAGTTTTCTGCATACAAGTCTTTTGTCTCCTTAGGTAGGTTTATTCCTAGGTATTTTATTCTTTTTGTTGCAGTAGTAAATGGGAGTGTTTCCTTAATTTCTCTTTTGGATTTTTCATCATTAGTGTATAGGAATGCAAGAGATTTCTGTGCATTAATTTTGTACCCTGCTACTTTACCAAATTCATTGATTAGCTCTAGTAGTTTTCTGGTAGCATCTTTAGGAATCCCTATGTATAGTATGTCATCTGCAAACAGTGACAGTTTTACTTTTTCTTTTCCGATTTGGGTTCCTTTTATTTCTTTTTCTTCTCTGATTGCTGTGGCTAAAACTTCCAAAACTATGTTCAATAATAGTGGTGAGAGTGAGCAACCTGTCTTGTTCCTGATCTTAGTGGAAATGGTTTCAGTTTTTCACCATTGAGAACGATGTTGGCCGTGGGCTTGTCATATATGGCCTTTATTATGTTGAGGTAAGTTCCCTCTATGCCTACTTTCTGGAGAGTTTTTTATCATAAATGGTGTTGAATTTTGTTGAAAGCCTTTTCTGCATCTATTGAGATGATCATATGGTTTTTCTCCTTCAGTTTGTTAATATGGTGTATCACGTCGATTGATTTGCGTATATTGAAGAATCCTTACATTCCTGGAATAAACGCCACTTGATCATGGCGTATGATCCTTTTAATGTGCTGTTGGATTCTGTTTGCTAGTTTTTTGTTGAGGATTTTTGCATCTATGTTCATCACTGATATTGGCCTGTAGTTTTCTTTTTTTGTGACATCTTTGTCTGGTTTTGGTATCAGGGTGATGGTGGCCTCGTAGAATGAGTTTGGGAGTGTTCCTCCCTCTGCTGTATTTTGGAAGAGTTTGAGAAGGATAGGTGTTAGCTCTTCTGTAAATGTTTGATAGAATTCGCCTGTGAAGCCATCTGGTCCTGGGCTTTTGTTTGTTGGAAGATTTTTAATCACAGTTTCAATTTCAGTGCTTGTGATTGGTCCGCTTATTTTTTCTATTTCTTCCTGGTTCAGTCTCGGAAGGTTGTGCTTTCCTAAGAATTTGGCCATTTCTTCCAGGTTGTCCGTTTTATTGGCATAGAGTTGCTTGTAGTAATCTCTCAGAATCCTTTGTATTTCGGCAGTGTCAGTTGTTACTTCTCCTTTTTCATTTCTAATTTTGTTGATTTGAGTCTTCGCCCTTTTTTTCTTGATGAGTCTGGCTAATGGTTTATCAATTTTGTTTACCTCCTCAAAGAACCAGCTTTTCGTTTTATTGATCTTTGCTATCGTTTCCTTCATTTCTTTTTCATTTATTTATGATCTGATCTTTATTTCTTTCCTTCTGCTCACTTTCGGGGGTTTTTTGTTCTTTCCCTAATTGCTTTAGGTGTAAGGTTAGGTTGTTTATTTGAGATTTTTCTTGCTTCTTGGGGTAGGATTGTATTGCTATAAACTTCCTCTTAGAACTGCTTTTACTGCATTCCATAGGTTTTGGGTCATCGTGTTTTCATTGTCATTTGTTTCTAGGTATTTTTTGATTTCCTGTTTGATTTCTTCAGTGATCTCTTGGTTAGTGTATTGTTTAGACTCCATGTGTTTGTATTTTTTACAGGTTTTTTTTTTTTTTTTTTTTTTTTTTTTTTTGCGGTACGCAGGCCTCTCACTGTTGTGGCCTCTCCCATTGTGGAGCACAGGCTCCGGACGCGCAAGCTCAGCAGCCATGGCTCACGGGCCCAGCCGCTCCACGGCATGTGGGATCTTCCCGGACTGGGGCACAAACCTGTGTCCCTGGCATCGGCAGGCGGATTCTCAACCACCGTGCCGTCAGGGAAGCCCTACAGTTTTGTTTTGTTTTTTCCTGTAATTAATATCTAGTCTCATAGTGTTGTGGTTGGAAAAGATACTTGATACAATTTCAGTTTTCTTAAATTTACCAAGGCTTGATTTGTGACCCAAGATATGACCTATCCTGGAGAATGTTCCATGAGCATTTGAGAAGAATGTGTTTTCTGTTGTTTTTGGAAGGAATGTAATATAAATATCAATTAAGTCCAACTTTTTTAATGTATCATTTAAAGTTTGTGTTTCCTTATTTATTTTCATTTTGGATGATCTGTTCATTGGTGAAAGTGGGGTGTTAAAGTCCCCTACTATGATTGTGTTACTGTCTATTTCCCCCTTTTACGGCTGTTAGCATTTGCCTTATGTATTGAGGTGCTCCTATGTTGGGTGCATAAATATTGACAATTGTTATATCTTCCTCTTGGATTGATTCCTTGATCATTATGTAGTGTCCTTCTTTGTCTCTTGTAATAGTCTTTATTTTAAAGTCTATTTTGTCTGATGTGAGAATTGCTACTCCAGCTTTCTTTTCATTTGCATTTGCATGGAATATCTTTTTCCATCCCCTCACTTTCAATCTGTATGTGTCCCTAGGTCTGAAGTGGGTCTCTTGTAGACAACATATGTATGGGTCTTGTTTTTGTATCCATTCAGCCAGTCTATGTCTTTTGGTTGGAGCATTTAATCCACTTACATTTAAGGTAATTGTTGATATATATGTTCCTATTACCATTTTCTTAATTGTTTTGGGTTTGTTATTGTAGGCCTTTTCCTTCTCTTGTGTTTCCTGCCTAGAGGAGTTCCTTTAGCCTTTGTTGTAAAGCTGGTTTGGTGGTGCTGAATTCTCTTAGCTTTTGCTTGTCTGTGAAGTTTAATTTCCCTGTCAAATCTGAATGAGATCCTTGCTGGGTAGAGTAATCTTGGCTGTAGGTTCTTCCCTTTCATCACTTTAAATATGTCCTGCCACTCCCTTCTGACTTGCAGAGTTTCTGCTGAAAGATCAGCTGTTAACCTTATGGGGATTCCTTTATATGTTATTTGTTGCTTTTCTCTTGCTGCTTTCAATATTTTTTCTTTGTATTTAATTTTTGATAGTTTGATTAACATGTGTCTTGGCGTGTTTCTCCTTGGATTTATCCTGTATGGGACTCTCTGTGCTTCCTGGACTTGATTGACTATTTCCTTTCCCATATTAGGGAAGTTTTCAACTATAATCTCTTCAAATATTTTCCCAGTCCCTTTCTTTTTGTCTCCTTCTTCTGGGACCCCTATCATTTGAATGTTTTTGCATTTGATGCTGTCCCAGAGGTCTCTGAGACTGTCCTCAATTCTTTTCATTCTTTTTTCTTTATTCTGCTCTGTGGTAATTATTTCCACTATTTTATCTTCCATGTCACTTATCCGTTCTTCTGCCTCAGTTATTCTGCTATTGATTCCTTCTAGAGAATCTTTAATTTCATTTATTGTGTTGGTCATCATTGTTCGTTTGCTCTTTAGTTCTTCTAGGTCCTTATTAAACATTTCTTGTATTTTCTCCATTCTATTTCCAAGATTTGGGATCCTCTTTACTATCATTACTCCGAATCCTTTTTCAGGTAGACTGCCTATTTCCTCTTCATTTGCTTGGTCTGGTGGGTTTTTACCTTGCTCCTTCATCTGCTGCGTATTTCTCTTCTTCTCATCTTGCTTAACTTACTGTGTTTGGGGTCTCCTTTTTGCAGGCCACAGGCTCGTAGTTCCTGTTGTTTTTGGTGTCTGTCCCCAGTGGGTAAGGTTGGTTCAGTGGGTTGTGTAGGCTTCCTGGTGGAGGGGACTGGTGCCTGCGTTCTGGTGGATGAGGCTGGGTCTTGTCTTTCTGGTGGGCAGGACCACATCTAGTGGTGTGTTTTGGAGTGTCTGTGAATTTATTATGATTTTAGGCAGCCTCCCTGCTGATGGGTGGCATTGTGTTCCTGTCTCACTAGTTGTTTGGCATGGGGGGTCCAGCACTGGAGCTTGCTGGTCATTGAGTGGAGCTGGGTCTTAACATTGAGACAGAGATCTCGGGGAGAGCTCTCACGGATTGAGATTATGTGGGGCCAGGAGGTCTCTGGTGGTCCAATGTCCTGAACTTCCAGTGCAGAGGCTCAGGCCTGACAGCCAGCCGGAGCACCAAGACCTTGTCAGCCACACGGCTTTTGGGAAATCTGAGGTCTTCTGCCAGCATTCAGTAGGTGTTCTGTAGGAGTTGTTCCACATGTAGATGTATTTTTGATGTATTTGTGGGGAGGATGGTGATCTCCATGCCTTACTCCTCCACCGTCCTGAAGGTCCTCCCTCTTCACACTATTCAGTTTTGAAGTGTTCCATACTCACAGATCAATCAAGGAAAGCTTGAGGGCAGGTTTAGGGAAATCTCCCATGACTCCTGTTGCTAGAGGATCCATATTTCATCTGGAAAGGACACAAAGCTGGCAGTCTCACTTCAGGCCTAGCCCATCCACCTTTTTGCCTTTCGTGCTTAGTCTGTTGCACTTGCTCATAGGAGGCTCTGTGCAGAGGCCTTTCCCCCGGCCCTTCAGATCAGAGTTCCTCGTGAAATGGCTGAGCCTACCTACACCTCAGCTTGGGAGCTCTGAAGCTCCTCACAGGACTCTCCTGTTTTGTTTTTTTAAATTTCTTATTTCTCTCCAGCTTTATCGAGGTACAATTTACAAATAAATATGGTATATATTTACGGTATACAACATGATTTGATGTATATATATTATGAAATGATTACCACAATCAATTTAATTTACATGTGCAACACCTCACCTAGTTACCTTTTTTTTATGATGAGAAAACTTAAGATCTACTCTCTTAGCAAATTTCAAGTATACAATCCAATATTATTAACTATAGTCACCATGCTGTACATTCGATCCCCAGAACGTATTCAATCTTATAACTGGAAGTTTGTATCCTTTGACCAGCATCTCCCCATTTCTCCCACCTTGAAATATTTTTTAATGAATTTGTGAGGAAGAGTGTGGGAAGTTAAGCTGGAGGCCTTTGAAATGGAGGTGGGCTCCCTTCCAGGGGAAGGCTTGTCCTCCCAGCCATCAGGTCCAGGCAGGGGGCAGCCTCTCAGAGCTTTAGCATCTGAAGGGGGTTGATTGTTTGCCTGAAGGCGTGTGGTACCTCCAGCAGGTACCCAGACCCCTTCATCTTAGGAGACCAGGCTGCTGACCCCAAGGTTTTCTCGGGACCCCGTGGGACCAAGCCAGGCCACTGAGAGCCCATGTCCTGAATCCATCCACCAGCTGTCACACACTGGAGCACAGAGTGAACCAGGCAGACAGCATCCACACATTTGTCCTCCATCTCTGTGGAGTGACCTGTCCTGAGCTGCTCAGCTGTTTGGGGACAGCCTCAGAAAGATCCCACATACTGAGATCCCGAGCTATTTATGGCAGGAAGTATTCAGCCACTTCATCCTCATGCTGTGTAAGTAACATTCCTCGGAGAGGACAGTGGCCAGAGGTTCTAGGAAACAGTTCAGGATTTGTTCCCTAATCACTGGCCTGTCCCCATTTTGCCTCTTCCATAGAAATCTACAGGGAGGCCTGGACTGTTCCATCAAGTAGGGGCTTCAAGGCTCATCCCTCATGTTCTAAAATGAGCTCTGTTGAGAGGACTGACTCACCCAAGGTCACAGAGTGGGTGGTGGCCAGGTAGATCCAGAGCCATGTCACCACAGGCCTCTGCTGTCACGCCAAGCCCCAGGTCATGCATGGCCTTTGGTTATGTTTTTTAAAAAGTGTTCTCCTTTTGGTTGCAAGGAGCTGGGATTGGCTCAGAACAACTTGTGTTAGTTTCCATAACAAATTACCACAAACCGGGTGGTTTAAAACCATAGAAATTTATCCATTTGAAGTTCAGGAGGCCAGAAGTTCAAAATCAGGGTGTGGGAAGGGTTACTTCCTTCCAGAAACTTTGAAGGGGAATCTGTCCCTGGCTTCTGGCGGCTTCCAGCAATCCTTGGCTTTTAGGTGCATCACCCCAATCTCTGCCTTCGTTTTCATTTGACTCCTCTGTGTGTCCTTTTCTGTCCCTCAGAAGGACATTCTCATTGGATTTAGGGACCCTCCTAATCCAGTATGACGTCATCTGGACCCCTTACTACATCTGCAAGGGCCCTATCCCCAAATAAGCTGGATCTTTTTCAAGCCGCACAGCCACCTGAGGAGGAGTGCATTTGATAAGCTGAGGTGCAGGGCTAGACCTCAGGGCAAGAGCAGGGGTTGGGCAGCTCCGGGGAGCGGCTGGTGGGGGCCTGTGTTGTGTGACGTGCAGCTTGCTGTCTCTCTGGTATCTGCCTTGCTTGGCAGGCCTGCTTCTCTTTTCACTGCCAACCGGCCTCTATGTTCTCTCTTTTATTTCTCTCCACGACATCTGCGTCCTCTTCCTCGTATCTTGTCTTGATTCCCCATAGTCCCATTTCAGCTCTTCCAGCCTCTGTCTAAGCAACGTCTCTGCTCTAGTATCTGCTGCCAATCACTTCATCCTTGTGCTATTTCCCAGGCTGGTCCCTAAGGGAGGAAATCCTATTGGCTGCACCCATCTTTTCTCATCTGCACAGGTGGCCAGCCAGCCTGCTGACTGGATGTCACAGGGTTGTGTGTCCACCTTTGGTCCAACAGAAGGATGGGGCCGTGGCACCAAGCACGCACCTCCACCTGTCCCTCGGGAACATCCCAGGCACTTGGTGGAAGTTAGGATGCCCACGAGAGTACAGAGTGTGGGAGAACTTCAAGGGACCAGGATCTGACCAAGTGGAATTGTCAAATTGTCAGTTAACCAAAATAATTTTAGTTTTATTCCAGTTTGAGAGGAGAGAGAAATAGATAATAGGAACCTGGGAAAAAGCAAGCACAGGGAGATGTTCTAGCCTTAGTCCAAGTCTCCCTCAGACTAAGAACAGCAACTTCCAGGGATGCCACTATCCTTTAACCCTCAAAGAAAGATGGAGCCACGTTCACTGTATCATGACCCTCATTAGGAAAGATTCTCCAGCAGCACCCTTGGTGCCCATCAAAGTTACCCGCTCCTCATTTCCTGACTTTCTGGTCTTATTCGGGTGTTCCTGGACTCCTCTGTAACATGATGCTGTTTGCAGTTCGGCCACAGTGAGTCAATTCTTCTTACCTAGTTGTATAATCCTATCGTTTGTCTGTAAGTGATTCTGTCCTGGGGAGTATCCTGTCGCAGGACTGTGGGCTTAAGATGGCAAATCCACGCTGTGACATAAATGTAAAAGTCATTGCCATTCTCCTCGATTATGTGTTAATGACACCATGGAATAGTGATAATGAGAGAAAGCATCATTTCACACCATCACCAGTGTGCTTTACATTTATTTATCGCCATTTCTTTCTCCGAAGTCAGCAAAATGGAGACTCGTACAATATCCCAAAGCATCCAATGATCAGAGTATTCTGTGACTGTTAATTACTGCCTTATGAGCCCGCCGGTCCTGACGTCCACCTCCAGACTCTTTCTGGGGATCTCCTGCCTGTCTTCTCTGTCCCTCCATCCCAGGACCCCTCTGACACGTGCCATCTGCTCAGCCACCAGGAGTGGCTGCACCAGTCAGCTCCAGCTGCCCTGACAAAGCACCACAGCCTGGGAGGCTTACACAACAGAAATGCATTTTCTCACAGTCCTGGAGACTATAAATCCAAGGTGTCGTGGGACCTCTCTCCTTGGTTTGTAGATGGCCGTCTACACCCTGTGTCCTCACATGGTCGTCCCTCTCTGTGTGCCTGTTTCCTAATCTCCTCTTTTTTTTTTTTTTTTCTATTTGTTGAAAGTTTAATTAGGTATTTTCAATGCTTGAGAGCAATGTGTAATGTGAATTTAAAGGGTATTTGTAGATAACATGCAGGCATAACATATGTTCATGTTATTTATATATATATATAGAGAGAGAGAGATTCTTTTCCATTACGGTTTATCACAGGATATTGAATATAGTTCCCTGTGCTCTATGGTAAGATCTTGTCGTTTATCCATTCTATGTATACTATTTTGCATCTGCTGACCCCAAACTCCCAATCCATCCCTCCCCTACCCCCACCTTGGCAACCACAAGTCTGTTCTCTATGTCTGTGAGTCTGTTTCTGTTTTGTAGATAAGTTCATTTGTGTCATATTTTAGATTCCACATGTAAGTAATATCATATGGTATTTGTCTTTCTCTTTCTGAGTTACTTCACTCACTATGATAATCTCTAGGTCCATCCATGTTGCTGCAAATGGCATTATTTCATTCTTTTTTATGGCTGAGTAGTATTCCATTGTATATATGTACCACATCTTCTTTGTCCATTCATCTGTCAGTGGACATTTAGGTTGTTTCCATGTCTTGGCTGTTGTGAATAGTGCTTCTATGAATATTGGGGTGCATGTATCTTTTTGAATTACAGTTTTGTCCGAATATATGTCCAGGAGTGGGATTGCAGGATCATATGGCAACTCTGGTTTTAGTTTTTTGAGGAATCTCTATACTGTTTTCCATAGTGGCTACACCAACTTACATTCCCACCAACCCCATAGGAGGGTTCCCTTTTCTCCACACCCTCTCCAGCATTTGTTATTTGTAGATTTTTTAATGGTGGCCATTCTGACTGGTATGAGATGGTACCTAATTGTAGTTTTGATTTGCATTTCTCTAATAATTAGCAATGTTGAGCATCTTTTCATGGGCCTGTTGGCCATCTGTATGTCTTCTTTGGAGAAATGTCTATTTAGATCTTCTGCCCATTTTTTTAATTGGGTTGTTCTTTTTTTTGTTGTTGAGTTGTATGAGCTGTTTATATATTTTGGAAGTTAAAATCATTTAACTTAAATCATTAACTTTAATCATTTAAGTTAAAGTCACATCATTTGCAAATATTTTCTCCCAGTCCATAGATTGTCTTTTCCTTTTGTTTATGGTTTCCTTTGCTGTGCAAAAGCTTGTAAGTTTGATTAGGTCCCATTTGTTTATTTTTGCTTTTATTTCAATTGCCTTGGGAGATGAACCTCAGGAAACATTGGTACTCGAAGCTCCTCTTCTTATAAGGACATCTGTCGTATTGGGTAAGGGCCCACCCCCAGTGACCCCATTTTACCTTAATCACCTCTTTGACGACCCTGTCTCCAAATACAGCCATTCTATGTGGTACTGGAGGTTGGGACTTCAACATACAAACTTGGGTGGGACTCAGTTTAGCCCATAACATGCACCAAATTCCCATGGGCCTGGTGGCAGCCTTTTCTGAGCAAGTGAGATTCTCCATGGAGCTGCCTTTTTCTAGTGGGCATCAAACTTCCCAGCTGTGTCTGTTGACCCCACCTAATTGTTGATCACCCCCCTTTCATGTCAAAAGTACTCTGGTTTGGACAATATATCACATGGTCCTTCTTCTTTTGGGTGGAGTTGGGGAAGTTTCTGTTTGGAGAGAGTCAGATGGTCCAGTGCTCAGGGGCACTGCAGAGGCCAAGTCATTGTGGGTTGGGAGACGGTCAAGTGTCCACACTTTGAGTTAGGCACTGGCTGGGCACTAGAATAGATTTATTCTTTCTTAATCTGAAACGTTGGCCAACTAGTATGTGCCAGCCACTGTACTACAACTTTGTGTATGTGTTCTTTTGTAATCCATACTGTGGCTCTGTGTAGGATGTCCTATCATTATCATCCTTTTGGAAGTTGAAACTTGAATGCAGAGGGGTTGAGTAACTTGCTTAAGGTCACACAGGCTTGCTGTGGTGGAGTGGGATTTGAACCCAGGTCTTTTCAATTCCAAGGCCCATGACATTTGTCACTGACTCATGAGTAATGTGAGACAGAGCCGTGATCCCACCTGGGACGCCTTGGTTTCCCTTCCTGTAAACTAAACGAAGTTGACAGAATCAGACTGGGGTGCTTGTAATGTTGGTTCTTGTTTTAGTTTCCTGGGGCTGCCCTAGCAAAGCGCCACAAATTGGGTGGCTAAAACAACAGGAATTTGTTGTCTCACAGTCCTGGAGGCCAGAAGTCTGAATCAAAGGGTCTGTGGGCTTGGTTACTTCTGAGGGCTGTGGGGGAGTGTCTGCTCCAGGCCCTCCCCAGCCTCTGGTGGCCTTTGGCCCTCCTTGGCTTGCAGATGGTGTTCTCCTGGTGTCTTCACATCATCTTCTCCATGTGTATCTTTGTGTCCAAATTCCCCCTTTTTACACGGACACCAGTCGTCTTGGATTAAGGCCCACCCTAATGAACTCATCTTAACTTGATCATTTGCAAAGACCCTATTTTCAAACAAGGTCACACTCACAGGTTAGGACTGGAAATTAGGACTTCAACATCTTTCGGGGGGACACCGTTAACCCCATAACAGCACCTGGACCTCATCTGTAAAGTCAGCCATAATGAGTCACATATCTTCCCAGCCTTCCAGACTCAGGCCAGCAGCCCAGCTCCTGTACAGACCTTGTGAGGGCAGGTGGTCCTTATGGTGGGAGGGGTGTGGGTAGGGTCTCAGCGTGGGTCTTCCCTGGGGTCTAACTCAAGGGCGGAGGGACCCCTTTCCAAGTGCCTCAGCTGTGGATCCTTCAGAACCACACCCTCCTCCCCAGCTGCACCCATGGCCCTTGGCAAGGCCCAGTCCAGCCTCCTGAGAGGGGAGCTCCCTCCTGGGTGCCCCCTGCCGCATGCTGTCCTGGCACTAGTCTCCTGCCACCTGTCTCCCCACAATGAGTACGGCTCAGCCCCGGGAACTGTGGGTGCCATGCTCGGCCTGCGGCCTGGAGCCGGGGAAGGTGCCCAGAGTGGGTGCTAATTGATGATGCTGTTTCACACCCAGTCCCCCTGACCCTCCCGGGTCCTGAGTCCCTCCAGTGAACCAAACCCACAATCACACAGTCACACAATTGCAGGTTCGAGGGAGACCTGAAATTTTATCTCATATTGTTTTCACCCTCCCTTGTTCCGGGGAGGATTTAAGAGGGGCAAAGTGCAGTCTCGTTGGCTCTGTGACGTCACCCACAAGAAGCCAGCAGCTTGGCCTCTGGAAACTTCCTGTAATGAGATGTTCGTTACTCCTCGCTTGCTGCAGCCTGTTCCTGTTCTGGGACGTACCAACTGTCAGAAAATCTCATTTCTTTTCTTTATTCTGAGCCAAAATCCATCTTCCAGGACTTCTACCTGCATATTGAACTGCTGGTATAGAATCGTAGCAGGGAAGTTATACAAAGGAAATTCTAAGGATCTGTGGGTGTGCAAGTGTGAACGTGTGGGTCCATATGTGTATGCAACACACACACACACACACACACACTCACTCATATTGCACAAGATAGAGCACTTCTTAGGACCGGGGCTCTGTCCCACCATGGCCTGCCCAGGTCCTGTGCTTTCTCTTGGGCTGATGGAGGGGATCACTGCTATTTGAGGATGTGAGTCTCTTGGCTGTGCTGTCTGGACCCTCAGCACAGGCTGCTCCTTGGGTCCACCAGGCCCACGGAGGGCAGGGGCACCCGCTGTGGCCCGCACAGTCCCTGTGGGTGCCTTGGCGGCGCAGACCTCACCGTCCTAGGACACCCGGGACTCGTGGGGCTGGGCAGCGTGACCCCGGGACTTGACAAGATTGGGCCACCTGCCAAAGTGAGCATTTTCTCCCGGAGAGAATCTAAGTGACCTCGCACATTTCCCAGGCATGACCCTGATGTCTGAAGAATTACTTTCATCTGGGGAATGTGCAGAGCTGGTGAAGTGTTCGCTTTCTAATCTTAGTGCCAGGTGCGTGGGGAGCTGGAAACAGCCAGGTAGAAGCTTCTAGCAGAACGAAGGCCAGAAATGCCTCCAGGATCCTGACCTGGCCGAAATGCAGATTGCATGGATGACACTGCTCTGGTACAGAACTCAGAGGTCACTCGCCCGAGAGAGAGCCAGTCCCGCCATCCAGAAAGGTCTTTCTTCAGAAGGGACATCTCAGGGGCCTCTGCCTCATCTGCAGGTCAATGGCTGGGCCCTGTGGCTGTGCCTTGAGCCAGGCTTCCAGGGAGGCAGACCAGGTGGGGAGATGAACTTGGAAGCCGAGACCAGAGAATAATTCCATTTTCTGTCCAGGGCATCGTCCCCTTCTGCTTACCAGTCCAGCCAGGGTGGGTCGGTCAGAGGGCTTTCAAGGAGCGACAGTCATTTGGGAAGCCTTTTAACTGTGCATTTGGAGCCGTGCGTAAGTCCCCAAGGTGCAGGATAAGACGCGGTTGCAGTATATTATTTGGATTGACATTTATAGCAAGGATAAACAGATCATTATTACTACTGAATCATGAGACTCCGACCACGGGGAAGGCAGCGCCCTGAGAGTACACAAGTGAGAGAGGAGTTTTTATACAAAAGAGAACAAAGTGATGTGCTCCCGCTTTTAATACTGCTGCTATAAAGCAGGGAAGCGAAGAGCAGAAAATTGAAACCATCAGGAAAGTGTCAGGTCTGGGGCAGCCAAGACAGAAATCGACGCTGATGAAATAAGTGGGCTGGTTCCCCCTCCAAGGATCGCTGGGTTCTGGGTGAGAGGGGAGGGAGATGACGAGGGAAGGGACAGGAAGAAGGAAGAGCCCGAAGGAGGGGAGACAAAGATGCGGAAGATCAGAAGAGGCAGAAGCAGAGGAGAGAGTGCAAAGAGAAGGTGTCAGTGGTCACGGCACTCGGCGTTGATTTTTTTCCTCCAATTACTGCCAAGCTGGGCCTCCTAGTTGCTTCCAAGGGAGAGGACATTACTTTTGTCATCTAAGAGGCCTTGACAACTCCTAAAAAGGATAAATGAGAAGATTCTTCAGGCTGTGGACTCCAAAAAACAGATGTACCATGGACATCACCAGGTTTTTTTGTCCTGGTGTACAGTCAAAAGCCCCCAGGAGGTTAACATCTTGTTGGGTCATTAATGGGGACAGAGTGGCCAAGGTGGGGATGATTCCAAGCTTCAGGGGTCATGTGTGGTGTCTGTGTTGGAAGGTGTCTGTCCTGGCTGATTTCCTCTCCAGGGAGACTCCGTGGCCATCGGCCAGGGGTCCCCTTCCCAGGAAAGGGATTCGTCAGCCATAATGAGCCAGGTGTTTTCTGGGCCTCTTGGTCCAGCAGGCCAGCTCCTGTGCAGCCCTGGGAGGGCAGGTGGACCTTCTGGGTGAGGCCTTGGTGTGGGCCTTCCCTGGGGTCCAACTTGGAGGGGCACCCTTCCAAGTGTCACACCTGTGGATCCGTCAGAAGCCCCGCCCTTCCCTGGCTGGACCCCTGACTCTTGGCGAGGCCCAATCTTGAGAAAAAATGCCAAGAAACTGGTGTGAAAATCTCTCTCCCCTCCAAGCAAGCCATCCCGCCAAGGTACAGACAGCGAGGTCCAGAGGGTCCCCCATCCACCCCCAGAGACAGATGCAGTAGTCAAGATGGCGGCAAATGTTTATGGAGCATCTGTGGGTTCAGACACTGGATCAGACACTCAGAGGTCACCACCCTTGACCACCAGGTGAAGGGGATGACACAGAGAAGTCAGTGGTCAGGAACCTAGGCGGTCAGCCTGGGTCATGGGGTGACCTTGGTCAAGTTACCTAACCTCTCACAGTTTCACCATCTGTTTCCCATCGTTAGCACCGTGCCTGACCCATATTAGGTACCAAATGCTACCTCTGTGCCGATAACCCCCCAATTTATTTCTCCAACTCTTGTTCTAAACCAACATTCTACTGTTTCCCTATAAAAGCAACCACTGGGAACGGGGCGGCCTGGGTACCTGCAGAGCTGAGCCCTGGCAGGCTGCAGGGACCCCCAGGGACAGACAGCCTGCTGGTAGCCCATGGGTGTAGGGCTCCCCACTTCACCTAGAATTAGGGGTTCGAGGAAGAGGAGGAGAAGTCACTCCTGCACTTTTCCTAATGCCCTCAAACCATCTGTAGGCTCCAGTGCATCTCGAGGTAGAAGAGGCTCGGAGACTCTGGGAACACAGGTTCCGAGAGGCAGGTCTCACTCAAGACCACCCAGTGTGGCTGACTTAGGACGGAGCCAAAACAGCCTCAGCCAAAGCTCAGGTCTACGCTGGGAAACTTCCCAGTGAGCAAGTGCTCAGGTGCGGGCATGCGTGCCCCAGCCTGAAGCCTCCACAGAGGCCCTGGGAGCCGCCCACCTCTTCAGAGGCTCTGGGCATCCCCCAGTCCTGTAAGAACACCCCAACCCAAAGGAAAAAGCCTGTCGAAGTCAGGTGCACCTCAGGTCCTCAACCTGGCCGATCATCCCGCCAACGGCAGTCCTGACCCTACTGGGGCTTTGGTGGTTTTTTGGCTCACAGGGGGTTTGAGATAAAACCAAGAGCCCTGTGATGTTGTCCAGTGTCATGGCGCATCCAGCCAGGGAAGGGTGATTGCATCCATGGATTCGCCCCCTTCGCTTTCCTTCCTTCCCTTACACTGCAGGGAGAGCGTTTCCCAAGAACCCAAGATCCAGGCTCCCTTCTTAAGCCTTGTTCCTTCAGTTCCTGGTGCCTGAGGGGCCGTCCAGAGCTTCTGGTGAGAAGGAGGGAGTGAGCTGGTGGAGGGAGAGCTGCTAGGGAGAGGAACTAAGCTGCCCAGACGCTAGGACCTCAAGTCCTGAAACTGCCCCTCCCAGCTGGGCAATCTTGAGCCAGTCGCTTAACCTCTCTAGGCCTCAGTTTCCTTGTTTATAAAGTGGGCATAATGATTCCCATTTCAGGGATGTTCAGTCATTCTTCCATTTAACAAAACTGAGAGGCACAGTGACGAGGCTGGGAGGGATGGCATTATGCAGGGCCATCCACGTGGTCCTAAAGATCTCACTGTTTTTCCAGAGGGCTCTGGAAAGCCATAGAAGGGTTTTTGGTTTGTTGGTTGGTTGTTTTTTGTTATTTTTAAACAGGGGACTGTCATTCATTTGTATTTTTAAAAGATTACTCTGACGCCCAAGTGAGGAACAGGTGGGAAATTGTGAGGATGGAGTGAGATGCACGTGCAGTAGGTAGCACAGTGCCTGGCATATGGGAAGCGCTCAGGAACTGTAGCTCTTGTTATTACGTTCACCGTGGCCATTGTTGCTGGACAACCAGCCAGTCTTCATAAAGAGAATGATGCACACCATCTTGGGAAATCCCACTTCGAAGGACATGGGCTTCATCTAGTGGTGGGTCCCTGTGCGCCTGAGATCCAGTGACATGTTATGAAACAGCACCCAGTCGGGCGGAAGAGAATGTTGGGCTGCTCTGAGGTCGGGGGCTGTGTGTGCCTGGTGGTGGGTGGACGGGGGTCCCGTGGCAATCCTTGCTTGAATGCTGCTCAGAGCTGGGCCTGCCCGAGGGTAGGGAAGCCTGCCTTGGGGCTTAGAAAACACAACCGGTTCTTTGCACTTTTGTTGAATTTAGATACAGTGAGTTAAAGTTTATCGGTTTAGGGCTTCCCTGGTGGCGCAGTGGTTGAGAGTCCGCCTGCCGATGCAGGGGACGTGGGTTCGTGCCCCGGTCCGGGAAGATCGCACATGCCGCGGAGTGGCTGGGCCCGTGAGCCATGGCCGCTGAGCCCGCGTGTCCGGAGCCTGTGCTCTGCAACGGGAAAGGCCACAACAGTGAGAGGCCCGCGTACCGCAAAAAAAAAAAAAAAAAGTTTATCGGTTTAATACAGTCAAACTTAGAGCATTTTGAAGTCCAAGGAAGGGAATTTGCATATTAAATATTTTATTATTTCTTAGCTTATCGTTTCTGAATGTCAAGAAAAGTTGTTTTTGGTGGGAGGTCACGATTCTCCCAGTGGTGCTGTCTCATCCTGGCTGTCCCTCTACTGCTCCTTCCTGCCCTTCTAGCTTCTTCGGGCAGGAACCTTGGCTGGAAACCTGCCCGTCTCCACTGCCACCGTCATCATGTGTACACAGATGTGGGGCTTTCTTTTTCTTTTCCTTCCTTTTCCTTTCTTTTTTTCTTTTCTTTTCTTTTCCTTTCCTCTTCTTTTCGTCTTCTTCTTTCTCTTTAGTCATTCTTTCCTTCCTTCTTTCTCCTTCCCTTCTTTGTTTCTCCCTTTGCTCTGCCCTCCCTCCCTCTCTCCATCCCTCACTCCCTCTCTGAAGTAGCACAGGGGTGAAACACAGGCTCGAGCCATGCGGGTGTGCATTTGAATTGCAACTCTGCTGCCTGTTAGCTCAGTGACTTTGGGCCAGTTACTTAATACGTCCACCCCCTTGGTTTCCACACCCGGAAAATGGGAACAATAAGCAAACCTGCCTCCAGACCTGGCTTGAGGATTCAATGTAAAGCACCCAGCACCTAGAACTTGCTCAGCAAAGGTAAATGTTAGTATTGAGAAGTAGCTTCACGGGGCGGGGGTGGGGTCTCTATACCCCCTCCATTGGCGGCTCCTCTTGATGGCTGAACCGAGACTCATACTTCATTTTGGAGGACAGTGGCCTGTACTCTGTGCTGCTGCCATGAGTCACGGCTGTCGGCCGGTCTGCGTGGGGGGCCGGCCCGTGGTCCTGCCTCGTTCCAGCCACAGGGCTCCTCTCCTTCCGTCCCTTCCCTGCTTGAAATTCACGTCCTGCTTCCTAGGATCTGGTGAGTTCTTTTGCTCCTGGACCTTGCACTGCAGAGGCTCCCTCTGATTTGCAGAAGTCCCTGGATGGGAATCCATGTAGTGACTAAGCAGGTGTCCCGCCCCCAGGCCTCCTGCCCACCTTGGTTGGTGGGAGACCATCCTCATCCCTGGAAGGCTATGCTTACCCTCGGTGACCCTTTGGATGGCTGCAGACAGGGCCCGGGGTTTTCTGGGTTATGCTGAGGCTGTTTGTGTGCTGGGGTGATAAGGGGATCGTGGACTCATTTTCAAAAGGAAGGTCCAGGCCCAGATCTTTGAAAGACGAATGGATACAGAAAACGTCCCCTTTTCCAGGCTTCTCTGAGTCCCTGTCTTTGCCAGTAAAGGGGTGATGGGAAAGTTTGTGAGCAGTGGTCCCGGGGAACTAGAAAGTACACGTCCTGGTGATTTTTGTTCTCCAGGGGAGTAGGTGGGACCTCCCATTGCTTTTCTGAATCTGCGGCTAAAAACCTTGGCTTGATAAATGAGATGTGACCTTGAAGTAAATTTGCCTATTATCTAGGAGTCATGGAAGCAGATATAATAAATGGACTTCATTTATTTTACGAGGAGTCGAAGCATGTCAAGCTTCTCATAATTAGTAATGAACTCATCTCCACTTGATGACTTTTTACACTGTTTGTATTTTTTATTGGTCTAGTCACGCTCAGGTACCCATCGCTTACACAGGCTGCTTGGGGTGCAGAGTTGAATTTTTCTTCCAGGGGCCCGTGTGGTCCTTCCGAGCCCCAGAGCCACGCCCCTGCCCTTGGCCTCTGCTGCCCCTTCATCGCCGCACCCGGGCTCACCTCTCCAAACTTGGCTACCTCGTGCAGAAAGAAACCTTAGGTGCTCAACGTAGATATATTTTCCTTCCTGCCCCTTCAGCGGGAGGTGATTTGCAGCCTCCTTCCATGTCAGCCAGCCACCCTCGTGTGCCTCACGATAGGGGAAGTAGTGCTCTTTCCAGACCAAACGAGGCCTCGGGGTCTTGTGAACGGGGCTCCTCCCTGGGAATCGCGGTGTTCATTGACTGGCAGGTAGCCCAGCTTTGTCTCCTCGCCTCTGATTGGCACTGACAGCCGGGAAAGAGACAGAGGGGCTGCGGACCCCCCAGACCTGCAGCCCGGAAGCTTGTGCTGTAAAGTCTACCCCTTCAGCATCCCAGAAGGCACACAGGGGAGTGGGAACCTCCCTTCTAGAAAGTTCTGGGAGGCTCACCCTGCTGCAGAGCCTGGGGTGGAACAGGCTAGCCATGTGCCAGAGGGGTGCTGGCTGAGAGCTCGCTGGCTCCATCTGTACAGCCCCGTTCTCAGTGGTGGGGACCAGGTAACCCCTTTCCAATGAGACTCTGGGGACACCCGGGCTCAGAGAATGGCCAGCCTTTCCTCATCACTGTCCCCTAAGAAGGGCACGCCGGCGGCAGGGTGGGGGGCAGCGGGTCCCAGGATTCACAGAGGAGCTGATGACCCCAATCCCAGGACAGGGAGGACAAGTGCTGGCCTCTGGAAGAGGCCGGAGCGACCCCGCTTCTCTCTTGGCCCCCTCTGGGCCCCTCAGGCTGGACCCAACCCACCAGGAGGAGGCGGACTCCGGCAGCCCATCCGCCAACCCCCGTGAGTCTCAGAACCATCCTCAACTTCCAGCACTAAGTTCACCTCCTCCTGCAGCCTTTACTTCGAATTCGTTTCTCTCTCCCCTGCTCTCCTTTTGCAGTTAGTTTTTAGCTCTTCTGGGGCAAGAAACATTGTTGATCACTGTAATTTGCAGAGGTGTGGCGTCTGCAGATGGACCGGTGGGCCCTGCCCAAGTGCCTCTTTAGAGCTGGTGTAGGGGCTCCAGCTGTGTTCTTGGAGTAGAAACTCTGAAAGGGATGAGAGCAGAGAAGATAAAACACCTGCCTTCTTCTGAACCAGGCTCTGGGTGGGATTTTTCAGAGCTAGTGTATTAGTGTGCTAGGGCTGCTATAACAGAGCACCACAGACTGGACAGCTTAAACAACAGAAATCTGTCCTCTCACAGTTCTGGAGTCTGGAAGTCCAGGATGGAGGTGCTGGCACGGTTTGTTTCTTCTAGGGTCTTTGAGGGCGAATCTGGTCCATGACTGTCCTATCTTTTGGGGCTTTGCTGGCAGTCCTAGGCGTTCCTTGCCTTGGAGATGCATCATCCCCACTTCTGCCTTTGTCTTTCCGTGGTGTTCTTCCGGTGTGCGTGTCTGTGTCCAAATTTCCCCTGTTTATACGGACACTGGTCATATTGGGTGAGGGCCCGCCCTAACGACTTCATTTTAACTTGATTAACACCGTAAAGACCCTCTCTCCAAATAAGATCACATCCTGAGATACCGGGGTTAGGGCTTTAACATACGATTTTTAGGAGGGATACAGTTCAATTCATAACAGCTAAGAAAGGAGAGATGCAACCTATTCGCACGGAAGCTGGGATTCACCAAAGCAGGAGTCTCAGAAGGTGACTGCCACGAAGGATGTGTCCGACGGGACCCCCGTGCTGAGGCAACGGGGTGTGGGGCTGAGAAGACAGGCCGCCAAAACCTCGGTTCAAATCTCAGGTCTACTGTTGACCAGCGAGTGACCTCCATCCAATGACTTCGGTTCTCCAAAGCTCAGTTTCCTGTTTGTAGACGGTATGACCGCCCACCTTGGAAGGCTGATCAGGGGTCCAGTGAAATAACCAGCGCCAAGTCTGTGTGCACCCACCCTCCTCTGGGAACGTGGTAAATGCTCACGGACTTTGTGCCTGTCCCCCCAGACCATATGCCGCTTGAAGCTGTTCCTCTCTATCCAGCCCCCTTAGCCACATCCTCACCCAGCCTGGCAGTGTGGTCGGTCAGTGCTGGCCGACACAGGTGCAGGGGTTCGCAGCAAGAGAAGAAAGCCAAGAGGCCACCCCGCTCCTGCCACACCTGCCACCTTCTCTCCACTGGATCCATCTGCAACCACTTGGCAGTCAGGGCACAGCACGGCTTGGTTGAAGGGAGTTCACTGCTAATAGAGTGATTTTCTGCAGCACATAAATCTGTCCACACTCGGCTGACGTCTCTGGGCTCTGGGACACCAGCCACTGTTAATGGGACTTGCCTCTGGAAAGCAGGCCTGTGGGTGTTAGGGCATCGTTCTGGATGCTTCTTCCTTGGAAAGGGATATGGCTCACGGGAAGATTTAGTAATAGAAGCTTGGTTTGGTTCTTCAGGTGCTGCCTGCCAGCCTGGCCCAGGCGTTGCCTTCGACAGAAAATAGGAGGGATGCGATGTTTATTTGGAATCTGTGATCCCTCATTGTAACTGACTGCCACCTTAGGGTTGATGGAAAGGGGTGCGTACCACGGTTCTCTCTGAATATACGCTCATTCATTTGCTCAAAAAATATCTCCTGAGCTCCTAGCTTGGGCCACGCCCGTCACCAGTACTGGGATATAAAGGGGAACAGGGCAGATTTGGTCCCCAGGTTCATGGAACTTAAAGTCAAGCAGAGGGAGCTCTGCTCAGTGTTCTATAATAACCTAAATGGGAAAAGAATTTGAAAAAGAATAGATACGTGTATATGTATAACTGGATCAATTTGCTGTACACCTGAAACTAACACAACATTGTTAACCAGCTATACTCCAATACAAAATAAAAATCAAAAAGAAAAAAAAGTCAAGCATAGAACTGCAGGGCGGGAGGGGGCAGTCAGGAAAAGCTTCCCCGGGGAGGTGGCCTTCTGACTGACGCCTGGTGGGTGGTGAGTCGGAGCGGGCTAGGCCGAAAGGGAAGGCTGCAGACCTGGGACCCCTGGGGAAATGAGTCCTCTTCCTTCAAGGACTTTTGTGATTCGTATTGTTTACTGCATAGAAGGAACCAGAATATACAGGTCCGATGTATCCAGTCACCTAAATGACTTTTCCACAGCTTGACTTTTTAAAAAGTCAAGGTGAATCTCATTTCATGCAATAAATATTAACCTGGAAGGTTGGGGCACATTAAACTTTTATACATCACGATCAGTTTCTTATGCAACAGAGGACTTGCTACTAGTTGAAGGAGTTCAGGGTGAAAACTCCCTTGGTGGGAGTTGTCCCCTCTCATTCCTCTGAGCAGGGTCCATGCATGTGAACCATCTTTGATTCTCCATCCCCTTTTCTGAATGTCTGCGTCTCTGCATTGATTCCCAGTGGCCTGGTCTGTCTGCCCTCTGCCCTGACTCCTCTTTGAGGAAGAATCCCTGATATCCACCCTCTAAGAGTTTAATATTCCTAAAACAAATAGGTCACAATCCATCTGTCTTAGAAAACCAACCATGAAACTTTTCTCTGTATTTGGGCAGGGCCAGCTGGCCCATTTGCAAATAGTCCAGCTATTCCCAAATGAGTCGATGTACTCACAGAGCCATAGAACATGTCCCCGACCTGCATTACATTCCAGTTACCTGATTTTGGAACTTACACTTTAATCTGTCGTAGCCTTTCTTTTACAGTTGGTGGCCTGGGTGGAGTTGGTGGTGGACTTGGGTAGAGTTGGTGAATTGGGGTCCTCGGGGCAAAGGCAACTGTTAGAACATGACCAGAGAAACATGACTATTTTCACCACCCACTCAGTTGAGGGAAGCTCTGTATAGAAGTTGGAGGATTTGGGAAAAAAATTTTAATGTAGACACACGCCAAGTGGGAAATGTGTGAGCTGTGGGTAGGAGGTACCGTGCCCTTGTCTGACCCAAGTGCTAGATCACCGCGGATGTGGTGCTCCGCCATTGCGTTACTCACGGACGTGGGCGTGCTGTTTTTCTTACCTCCATCTCACTTGGTGATTAATATCTTTTCTAATGTTCGGCTACAGTGAATTCTTACTAAATTATTTTGTAACACATTGAAATCACTTTGTGAGCTTTTGGTTAACACCTTTAAGAGGCCTCCAGCTATAAAACATTACTTTATCATTTTCCCCGCACTGGACATTTGATGTAATGCTCATGTCTCGGGGCTTGTTAATAAATAATGAATGGAGGGATGATCTGGGGGCTGACCTTTCGTAGAACATCATCTGTCAACCAAACTTCACCTAATCCTTTCTTTTATGCCGACTCCCGGCCTGCGGGATACGCAGTTTGCGGGCCAGCTGGTTTGGTTCCTGAGTAATATTTCCACACGACGGGTGATGTCGGACATTGCTTGTCTCTGGGACCTTAGGAGGATTTAGGCTCAGTGATGGCAGGTCTATTTGGGGCCCCCCCAGAGTGGAGAGGAGGGAGGAGGTCTCTTGTCTGTCTCCTCAAGGCAGTGATGGAGCTATACGGACCCCAGCAGGGACTCTGTGTGTCTGGAGTGTGGCAGCCCTGTGGCCAGCCAGCCAGGTGTGGGTGTCTCTTGAAGGGGCTTTTGAAGAAAGGCCCTCTGCTAAAGATTTTATGTCTTGCTAGCCCTCCCCCAAGGATCCAGACACCTAGCCCTCCTCCAAGGATCCAGACACAAGGATCCAGACACCTATGGTCAGCACCCAGAGGAGAGTCACAGAACTGCTAAGTCACTGAAGTTTAAAATCAGAAAAAAAAAACACAAGCTATTTGTCTAGCCCAGCCCCATCAGTTTGCAGAGAGGAACTGGGTTCAGAAAAGCCAAGGGCCTTTCCCAAGGTCGCACGTGAGGTCTAGCAGATTTTCTGCTTGCATCTTGAGCTCTGGCCTCCGTATCCAGAGCTCTCCATTATGGGATGGCTCTAGGTTCACTTCATTAGTTTGTAAATAAATGTTTATTAGGGGCCCGCTGTATGCAGGTGCTATGTGGCATCCTGGGGACACCACGGAGAGCGAGGCAGACACGGGTCCCTGCCCTCTGGGGCAATGCCTGTTAAACCAAAGAGCCCACGGTAACTGTCCCAGCTCCGATGTGTGCTGTGACGGGGAAGGGGAGGGGACTCTGGCAGCTATGGTGGAGGGAAAGCGATGAAAGTCTTCCCTGAGGACGGCCTTGAAGTGGGACACAAACATGATCAGGATGCTCTGGGGACCACGGGAGAAGGGTGTCCTTCTGGGTCGTGCGCTGAGACCGCAAAGATGAGGTCGCCTGTCTGGGGCGCTTGGACAAGCCCACTGGAAACATTGCTCGTGGTACTTCCAGCATCTGTCAGAGTCCTGGGCACAAAAGCAGAGGCTCAGTGTGCGTGTGTGGAGTGAATGAATGAGCGAGCGAGCCACCTGTCAACCGTGACCTCTCCGATTAGGCAGGTCAGGGGTGGCAGTGGTGGTGGATTCTAGAGTGGATGGCCTCTGGTCTGGGTCTGGCCAATGATGAAAGACTGGTGGCCATCCCAAAGGGTGACCTTCTCGGGGAGCAGCTGTGACGTCCAGCCGGCCTCACACTTGGCCTTGAGGCCCCGTGAGGCCTGACCCCAGGGCCGTGGTCCCCAGAGGTCCCGGGGAAGGAGGCCCTCAGTGAGGCGGTCTTCCAGCCTCTATGAAGAGGCCTTTCTAGCATCATGCACTTGGCTGCCCCTCCGCCAGGTGGGCTTAATGGCCTGAACCTGTAACACCAATTCAGGCATCTGAAAATCACCCTAAAAATTATCTCTAGAGTTTTATTTCCTCGAATCCTGAATAGATCACATTTTATTGTTGAATACTGAAATCTCATTACTTTAGGAAGTGCTATTACCAGGCTATTACTTGAAAGGAATTCCTCTCTCCTGTTCTGATTAAAACCTCCTGCTTATATTAAAAAAATAATTTCAGACCTTTGTATTTTTTTTTTAATGCCTCTAAAATTCTAAATGTGCCATGAAGCGTCTCTCCCGGGGCCTCGTGCCAGGGTATGTCCTCGCCAGGGGAAGCTGGTAGAGAGAGCAGCCCTGCTTGGGCTGGGATGCCGGGTCCCCTTCTGGTACCCCTGTTTGGTGAGGTTGGTCCCCTTTCTCCCTCTGGCTTGGTTGTTCCATAAGATTCTTGACATATGCTAAGATTAAACATAAAACTCTCACCGCATTTCTGGTCCAAATGGCAGTTCCCTTTGTCACTGGTTTGGCCAGCCCTGGGGTCATTTGCCAGTAAGACGGCTCTGGGAAAGCTGGTCATATAGTCCAGAATTTGGCCTTTCCACGGATTTGATGAGCCTAGGGAAGCTGGCTCAGCATCCTGGAGGGAGGGCAGGCCCCGGGACAGGGGAACAGTGGGAAGTGCCACCCCTGGGAAAATCTCTCCTCTTCCCCGTGGATTGCTTCCACCTCTACAAAGCCATCCTGCTTCCTGGGTCGGAGTCGCAGACCTGGGAGGTCATCTGGGCCCCACAGGGCTCACAAGCCTCCATCAAATGCTTGGCGCCTAGTGACTTTTCCTCTCCGGCCTCTGCTTTGCTCGCCATGACCCTGGTGGACACAGCCCGGCTACCGGTATGTGGTGCTCAGAAAACGTTTGTCTGATGGAGAGTGGGATTAACATCAGCGCCCAGAAAGCAGAGTGGGCTTGGGGAGGGAGGTGGCCTTAGGACTTGATAGGGGCAGAGGTGAAGTGTTCGGTACATCTGGGTCCCCAGGCCAAGGACATCCTGACCAGTCAATTGCAACGCCTACCTTCCTTCATTGCTTCCACTTGTTCTTGGCTAACTCCACGGATCTAAGCCTTGAGGTATGTTTCCACGTGGATATGCAGTCGTAGTGATGCAGCCTGGGAAAGACCCACCCACCCCCCGTCCCCCTGCCAGGTCTGCTGGGGATTTTACGCTGGAGGAATGAGCTGCCTGGCCTCGGCGGGTGGGGGAAGCAGCCCCTATCTCCCCAGGGACTACTCCTCCAAGGCCAGGGTCTGCCTGGGAGAAAGCTCACAGTAGCTCTGAGGCCCCACGTGGGCACTGGTTGGGTGCGCCAGCAGCTAGAATTCCCTTGTGGACTCTCAGCGGATGGAATTATTTACAAGCACCAAGGCCAGGATTTCCCTGCTCCGCAGGCAACTTGCAAAAAGGTGAAGTCGATGCTCTCCTGCTGGGAGCTAATGGTAACATTCAACAATCCCCCCCCCACCCCCACGCACACACTGATGCGTCTTCAGGGCCGTGGCCATGGATATTTTTATTTCCCCTGGCAAGTCGGCATCTAAGCATTGGCATCTACAACGAAGGCTCTCGGACCACCAGCTGGAGGCACCAGCGCCAGCCTCCTGTGTTGCAACAGGACGGCCAGCTGGGCAGCCTCCCTCTCTGAGCCGGGCAAGGGGCAGCGCCCTATTTCTGACACGGCCCATCCGTCTGGGTCACTGGTCCCTGAGTTAATTCGGGATGGAACCTCACAGGTGTCTTCCTTCTGGTTCTGCAAAGCCTGACCTCTGGCTCCATCTCTGGGCCCCTTCCCTTCTCACCCCACGCTGCCGGCCACCTTCATCTCTGCGCTATTCTTTCCTCTTAAAAAAAAAAAAAATCCTGCTGACAGGAGCCTTCTTCCTTGTCGTTTTGGAGATCATCAACAAATTCTATAGAGAGGTGACCTCCATTATGAGAAAGAAACGGTTTGCTGGCCGGGACCCAAGCTGAGGAGTTGGAACTCTTTTGACTGGCAAGGTGACATTGTATGTCATATCAGCATTCACGGCCAGCGCTCTTCTCCTAGGAGGGTAATTATTTCTTTCAGAGCGAAAGGTCCAATTTGCTGTAAAGAACAGAGCCCCAGGTAAAACGGAAGAGCTGGCTGTAAGCTCCCTTGACATAAAGGAGACCCGACTGGCCCCCGTCCCCAGCTTCCCTCCAGACTCTCCATCATAATGACCACGCCGCCAGATTTATTATGTTTATTTGTACTTCCTTCCTGTCATAACACATTAGGGCGGCTGCATATTCCTTTCGCGAGGCCCGGCTCGGCAGGTCCAGCCGACTGCCCCGATGCTGACACCGGCTCTGCACCGTCAGTCTGGCCTGGCTCTGGGCAGGCGGTGAGGGGCCCCGATGGAGAAACGCAGGGAGGTCTGTGGCACTCTGCATTCTCCTGCTCTCTCCCCGACCCGCCGGACCATTACAAGGACAGGTGGCCCGCGCCTACAGCCTTGGACCTAACACTGCAATAGACCCCGTCCCCTGAGCCTCACTCTGACCCAGACCCTGAGGAGATGCTTGGTACCCGTGGTCTCATTGGGTTCAGACCGCCGGCCCATAAAGCAGCCCCGTATGCCCATTTGACGGATGAGCAAAGTGAGGTTGCCGGTGGTGAAGCTTTCCCAGGCCCCGCCCTCCACTAGGACGCGGGCTCCATCTGCCTCTGGGGTAGCACTTGTCACCTGTACTGTCTTTGTTCGTCACCTACCCTCCCCAGTAGCCACGGCTCCATTTCTTCTGGAATGCTGCCATAGCTCAGCGCCAACACCGTACTAGCCCATGGCAGGCGCTCCTCGTGCTTTTGTTTGATGATTGAATGGAAGTGAAGTGAGATGAATTCCTGCCCGCAGTTGCCCAGCTGGTCATCTGCACAGCCTGGGTTTGAGCCCCGTTGTCCCACCACAAAGCCCAGGCCACAGCCACTGCATCTCCGACCTCCCATCACACCACAGCTGTCACGCTGCATATGACGCGCCATACCTCTTCTCCTCTGCCTCTGCCTCTGGTTTGGGGGGCGGGGTTTCCGTCAAACCTGACATGTTTCCCAGGCCTAGAGGAGAGAAAGTTTGGAGGCACAGGTGCCCAAGGAGGCTTGGCCAAGTCGCGGGTCGGGCAAGTTGCTTCCTGTCCCTCCTCCAGCCTCATCACAGGGACCCAGAGGAGGTAGGGTGGTGACCTTGGTGCGAAAGGTCTGAACTGGACCCTCAACCCCGGGGTGCAGGAGCAGAGGGAGGACACCCATTTGTCATTGCTGATCTGGGTTGCGAGCCAGGATGGCATTCGGGTGCGGCTGAACCCAGCCCTACGTTTACGGTTGCCTGGGTGGCAGGGGCAGGACAGAGTTGAGACGTGACCTCGGGACTCCTGATGAGTGCTCTCTCTGCCACCTCCCAGATGCCACGCGTGAGAGGTGGGGGGCCTCCCCAAGACCACCCTCACTTCTGCGTGTTCTCCCTTCTCCTACGGCTCCCATCAGGGACAAGGACCACTCCCACGCCCATCCCATCCCCTGGAAGCCGCAGCTCCTCTGAAACCCACCCAGCCCTCTGTGGGGACGGCAGGGCTTGATCTATGCAAGAACGGCGTCTTCCTCACCTCTGGCTGCAGCAACAACTTTATTGGGTCTGATGTATATGAAAGAAATAAAACTCAGAAGCGAATTGACTTACACATGGAACAAATGCAGCTTGGTTATTATGGTGTGTGCTAAATTTTAATGGCATTTAGAAAGCGTTTTGTGGAGTAGAAAATAGAAGCAAACCCATCAACCCTCAACTATGCTCTATGGTTTATAGCGCAGAACATTTTTCTGCTACAATCCAAAGACTTTAAAATGTAATAAGGTACATTCGAACCCAAGGGTTTTAAAATATGCATCAGAAACACGCATATCCAGAAATGGAGGAAAATAATCCATTATGATCCAGGTCGGATTCGAGGAAAGACACACATTACTGGAAATGCTTTTAACATTTCATGTCCCACAGACTGTTCATTATAGACACGTGTTATTGTGCAAGGATTAACTCATTGCCAAGCGAGAGAGGAGAGCGGGGTGGGGGGAAGGGCCTTCACACAGCCTCGTTGGGCCTCTTGCTGTTTATTAATGTGTTCACTCGTGTGTTTTCAATCAAGTGCCGCATAAATTAATATATCAGTAGAGAAATGGTGCCAGTTTTCCATCCTCACGTTTCATCGACAATGTATTCCGACGCTCATGTGCACCTTCACCATCCGTATCGTCCTCACCGCCTAACGCGGTTTTCTTTGCCCTGAGTCCTGCAGTACCGCACTCTGTCCCACTCTGTGTTTTGCACCGCTCTGTCCTTTAGTGTCTCTTGGGCATCCTCACCAAATCTGCTCGATTGTTTCTGCGGCTGAAAATAGCCCAAGATTCTCTAGGAACAGGCCCTGCTTCTGTTGGCAGTAAAGCAGTTACCTGCAGAAATCTGCTCACGTCTTTAAAATGCATTGGAAACGTGAATCTGTTTCCAGGGTGTTTGAATTTGACGGCTGAAGAAATCCTGTAGACCAGCTAGTTCAGCGTTTCGCCACCGCGGGGGAGGTAGCTGCAGGGGATTTTGCCCCCTGGGACGTTTGGCAAGGACTGGAGACCTTGCGACTGTCACATCTGGGGTGGGAGGTGGGGTCCTGGCATCTGGTGGCACCTAAGATCCAGGAAGGTTTTGTGCCTTTTGCAGTCATACAACCAGCCAGTGGCGAGATGGGCAAGAGCCTCCTGGAATCCACTGGGTTGTTTCCGCATCTCAACCAGACCTGAGCTGCCAACCTGGGGAAGTCCTGAGCTGACCAGGAACCTCTCTTCTTTACTGGAGGGCCCCTGCCCTGACCTTCCCTCAAGTTTCTGCTGCTGGTGGTGTGGTCTGGCGCCACAGCTCCCTCCCATCTGGAATTCCTCCTACAGCCCTGAATCTTTCAGCACCGCCAGGGCCGGTTCTTGCCCTGCGCTGTCCTCTCCCCTGCTTCTGTAGCCGCATTCCCTTCCAGTATGGCAAGGCCATTGCAGGCTCCACTGGGGGGAGCCCAGACCCGCTTTATGCCAATAAACACAAATCCAGGTAAAACTCCTTCTAAGACTGAAAATGATGGTGATTTTTTTTGGTGAAGATTCCAATGTGGTGTGTTTACGGTATGTGATTTTATTTACTTAACTAGCATTTAATTTCTTTTTCCAAAGACAGCTATCCAAAAGTCTACACCCTGGCCCATCCCCTAGCAGCCATGCACATCCTTCCTGGGCTGGGTCTACCGCAGCTTCGTTGCCGGGCAGTTGCAGGCATAACAGGCACATGATTTGGTGTCTCACTTTCTTACGTGGCCTTAAACAGGAGCTCTCTGTGTGTTTCTCAATCAACTTCATCGTCATCCGTGTTAATAATTATAAGAGCCTGCATTCATTGAGCGCCAAGCTGCCAGCGCTCTCGTAAGTGCTTTTCACGTATGAGCTCATTGATCACCCGCAGCAGCCCTATAAGGCAGGTGTGTGCTTATCACCTACCTGGCATGGGAGTGAAGCTTGGGAGGATTAAACAAGCGGCTTCAGGTTGCACAGCCAATCGACAGCCAGGCCAAGATCTGAACCCAGAGCAGCTGTCCAGAGCCACGCGTCTTAGCCACCACCCTGCACGGCTTCCAGTTTTTGGTGGCTGCACCTCCTGTTCCAAGGCGGCAAGACGCCACTGAAGTGGCCGTGGGCTCGCATGGTGGTTCTGCAGTGCCCTTGATGGCTCCAGGGCTTCGTAATCAGCCTGTGTCCCACGTGGACAGGCCAAAGGTCCTGGCTGGCTCCCTGCACACCCCCGCATAGCCAGCAGGAGGAAATGCAACAGGGACTTTTAGTCTAGACTTTCTCAACCCTGACACCGTCAACCTTTGGGGCTGGATGAGTCTTTGCAGTGGAGGCTGTCTGTGCACTGAACGATGGTCAGCACCATCCTTGGTGTCCACCCACTGGCCTCCATACCCACTGGAGCATCTCTACCTCCCCCACCAAGTCCTGATAACCAAGAGTGTCTCCAGCCTTTGCCAAGTGTTCCTGGCAGGGGTGGGGGGCAAAATCGCTGGGCTAGAAGACCACCGGCAAAGCTGCGGCGTAAGGAGACAAAGGCAGGATTTGATCGCCTGTGGATTCAGTCCTCCTCGCCCCCTACCCCAAACAACGATTGCCTGCTCCCAGACAACTTTGCTTCTCTGCCTTGTGGGGAAACTTATAAATTATCTGAAGAGCAGTATTAGTCTTTTTGCCTCTGAAAAGGGCTCTGCATCTTTAACAGAGCCTGGCTTTGAAACATAACTCACAGAGTTGTACAAACACCCCATCAGTAGTGCAGTGGCTCAGTTCACTGTCCCCAGCGCGTGGGATCTTCATTATTTGCACTGCTGATAAAAGGCAGCGTCTGCAGCAGATCCGCACTACTCCAGTTAGCTGAGAACCGTGATTTATCCCTCCCTCACCATTGGACAGCCTCAATTTCCTGGGGTAATAAAGAACACTCCCACAGATGGCATGAACAGGGGTGACTGGCTGCTCTGAGCTCGGCAAAGTCCAGAAGAGCGGGAAGGGGTCCCGACCAGTGACCCCTTCGAGGGAGATGGCCCGAGCCTGCCTCTCGGCCGCCGCTGTCAACTGCAGCCTCGGGTTAGCACGTGGCATTGACAAATCACCCAGGAAGCAGCTGGGTCCCTGAGGGAAAACCGCCCACCTCAGCACAGGCAGCGAGGGTGCGCCGTGTCCATACTTCTTGCTCCCCCTCGGAGATGCAATTCTAATAGAGCCGTTCTTCAATACCACCACTCAGGGCTGGGCCAAGTTGTGAGTGTGTGTGTGTGCACACGCGCACATGTAACAGCACCTTGTTTTCTCCATGTTAGAAAATTCACGGACTGCCGAGAGAGGGGAAGTCAGAGTAATAGCCTCAAACTGGAAATGGAAGAACTTTCACATTCCACATAAAAGGGAATTGTTGCGATCCTGGGGCAAACAGGAAAGGAGCCGGCAGAGGCCGCAGGTGTAGAGAGATGGAAGGAGCTACTGACAACAGCAAGAAAACCCTGAGTACCTGCTTCTCCTGAACACAGAAGCAATTTGCTCCGTCTCAGGCTCACTTGGGTGGAGGTGGGAAGGTTCGAGAAGTCTTCGGGCATTCCCCGGGACAGAGGCTCTGCACATATCGGTGGAATGGCTCCTAGATTAAGAAGGAGGCTCCTGGACTTCCCTGGTAGTGCAGTGGTTAAGAATCCGCTTGCCAACACAGGGGACACAGGTTTGATCCCTGGTCTGGGAAGACCTCACATGCTGCAGAGCAACTAAGCCCATGCGCCATGACTACGGAGCCCGCGTGCCACAACTACTGAAGCCTGCGCGCATAGAGCCCGTGCTCCGCAACAAGAGAAGCCACCGCGATGAGAAGCCCACGCACTGCAACAAAGAGTAGCCCCCGCTCGCCGCAACTAGGGAAAGCCCGCGCACAGCAACGAAGACCCAACGCAGCCAAAAACAAATACAAAAAACGTATGCCTGGGGCTTCCCTGGTGGCGCAGTGGTTGAGAGTCCGCCTGCTGGTGCAGGGGACGCGGGTTCGTGCCCCGGTCCGGGAGGATCCCACATGCCGCGGAGCGGCTAGGCCCGTGAGCCATGGCCGCTGAGCCTGCGCGTCCGGAGCCTGTGATCCACAATGGGAGAGGCCGCAGCAGTGAGAGGCCCACATACCACTAAAAAAAACAAAAAAACAAAACAAAACAAAAAAAAGTATGCCTGTAACTACGTATTAAAGAAAAAGAAGGAGGCAATGGAGGACCCTAGGAAGGGAGGGGCATTCTCTGGGTCCACCCACTAGCCCACATTCATGCAAAATAACTGGCAGGTAGCCACCAGCCCAGCTGCGTGAACCAGAGATGCAACACTGTTTCCTTTCCTCCCTGCAACCTGTGTTTTCAGCAGTGTGCTTTCAGGGAGGGGCTCCTTGATAGAGCTGTGTGTTACTAGAAGGTTCTGGAAGATTCTAGAAGCAGAGGTCTAATGAGTCTGTGGCCTGTGTCATTTCCACTGGGGGTGCTGAGAGAGCCGAGGAGACCTTCTCTGAGAAGGGGCACTTTGGGGCACAGTCAGAGAAGGCACCCGTGCGATCAGGGCCATTGTCCTCGGCCTCCAAGCAGCTGGCAAGGGGTCACTCAGCCCGGTCCTTGGCCGCCCCACTGCCCCCCACCCACCGACGACCACAGCCCACTGAGTCTGACAGGGTGCTGGGTCACCTCACCCAGGGGAAGCAAAATCCTGTTTCAAAGAGTAACTGTTGCTACGGCAACCTGGCCTCGGGCGCTCCCTGGTTGCCACTGGGGGTCTGGGGTGGATGCAGGTAATAAGTGTGCTGGCGAAGAACCCAGCCGCAGGGGCTGCGCCCGGTAGGGACAGGCGGGTTTGCCGAGGAGCTCGGCCGTCATGATGCATCTTCCCTGCTCCCCGCACAGGCCTGGCCCCAGTTCATAGCCCCAGCTCCTCCGGGTAGGGAACCTGCGGTTACCCACACCGGAGGATGGTGATAAATACGGGGGCCCCTGTTCCAGGCAAGAGTCGTGAGACTTGGGTTTGTTTGTGAATTTGAGGGTCTGATGTTTCACACCATTATGGTCTTTCCACTGATTAAGGCAAATATCTCGACAGGACCAGCTTTCTCCAAGCCCCCCTTTGTCAGCAGAGACAGGGTCCAGGGGAGAGGGCCCTGGGAGGATGGAGTTGGGGGGCTGAGGGCAGGGCCCACCTTCTGCTTTCCTAAGTGGGCCCTTCCTTCAGGAGCAGCCCTACCAGGGGGCCTGCCTGCCTTGGACCGGGAGCCCGTGAGTCCTTGGCTTTTAAAACGCTAATGGGGAGGCCGAATAAATATTTCAAGGTCACCCAAGGGCTCCCGTGGGTCTTGTTTATTCACAGCATCCTGGCCACCTCAGTGCAGAAATGTCTCAAACTGCAGAAGTAGGAATAGCAAGAATACAACTCTTTATTTATTTATTTGATTATGAATTTATTTTTGCTTCTTCCATCACCCAGCTGGGTCTGGGTATCCCTGGACAGCAAGGGGCCTCCGCTCTCGCCGGGCCTGTATGCTTGTCCAGCATTGACAGCTGCCTGCCTGCTTGGGAAGCATCTAAGTGAAAGCCCTGCATTGTGTTCTGTCCTCAACTGCGAGAATGAAGCTAGCAGCCAGTTCCAGGACTAAGGAGGAGCACGTGCTGCTACCACACCTGAGCGCCAGGCGGGGTGTGCCATCGACTTGCTGACCCTGGCCTGGTACCTGGAACTGGTCTACAAAGAGGGGGCAGAGGGGTTGCCCAATTGAGTCAGGCCACAACGGGGCGAACTGGTCCTTCTGTGCTGGCCAGCTCATGGGGGTGCAGGGGGTTGATAGGGACTGTGTGCATCCCTGCCACCGCGTCCGCCCTTGATGGTACTGCCCTCCTAAGAGGTAGGGGTGAACAGACCCACCTTATACTCCAGGCCAGAGGAGGAAGAAACTGTAGCCCCATGGAGCTGGGGTTTGACCCCAGGTCCGTCTGACTGTAGGCACCGTCTGCTTTCCGGACCTGGCACCGTTTTTGCCCTGGAGACAGGAGCCAGGTTCTGCCCAGCTCTGATTACCGCCTGCCCGTATGAACGAAACTGCCTCTCAGATGGGTGCCGCTCCCCGGGGCTGCTTTATCCTGAGCCCGAGTCCGAAGGCTCTTGTGAATGAGATCACAGGTTGGATCACAGACTTGGCCCCTGCTGCACGTCTGTTCTGAAGAAGGCTCTGCTGTGGCAGGGCGGCACCGTCAGCAAGCCCCCAGCCCGGTCCCAGCACATGGAGAGCACCCGCCTGGTGGATTCACAGGGGAGTGTGAGCTGTTCTGGCTCATTCCCCCCACCCCCTCTCTTCACCCTCTGCTTCAGGAGAGATCTGAAAATCTCCAAGCATTCATTCATCTGGCAAATTTTTGCTAAGCACTTAAAAAGTGCTAAGCTTTAGGAATATAGCAATTAACAAAATCCTCGTAATGGGGAGAGAAACAAGTAATAAATGTGTAAGGGCAAAATATATACGTTAGGCAGTGAAAGTCCAGATAAAGAGGGGACTTCAGGCATGGCTTGATCAAGACTCTGGTCATGTTCTCTTGATCTTCTCAATGCTTCCCTCCTCCTTGTTTTCTGTATCCCTGGCTGGCTTTCCTCATATCAATAAAACGGCTGTAGGTATTTCAGGCTTTACAAACCCACACTCCAGTGTCCAAAAGAAAAGCAAACCACGGAGCAAAAAGTTCTGGGCTTCACTCTGATTGGATCAATTAGGTCACCTGACCACTGGAACCAATCACTGTGGCTGAGAAGATGCAGTTAGTTTATACTAAGGGTTGACAAACCATGGCCCATCGACCAAATCCAGCCTGCCTCTGCTTTTGTAAATAAAGTTTTTTTGAAACATAACCATAGCCATTTGTTTACACATTGTGTATGACTGCAAAACTGAGACGGTAAACAGAAACTGTATTGCCTACAAAGCTCAAAATATGTCCTAGCTGAGCTTTTACAGAAAAAGTTTGCCAAGCCCTGGCTCAATCACGTCTGACTCTATCCTGGAAGATGGCGTAAGAGGAAACTCCCCAACTGTTATGATTGTTACACAGTGGGGCGGGGGGTGGAATAAATGCCGGAAAGGCGTTCAACCTGTCCCCTTGAGCACCCTCTCTTTATTTATTCATTCAGCAAATGAAGCTTGGTGGGCTTACGTGGAACTAACCCCCTTTGCTCTGCCAGAGAGGGCTTGATTCGGAGAGAGAACAAAGCTGCGTTAAATAATTGGAAGAGCTAAAAGGTGGAAGCAACCAAATGCCCCTCCACTGAAGAATGGATAAATAAATGTCTCTCCATACCACGGACCATCGTTCACTCATCAAGGGGAATGAGGTACCGACACATGCTACAACGTGGATGACCTCAAACAAGTGATGCCGATTAGAGAAGCCAGACGCAAAAGGTCACGAATTCTATGATTCCACTCCTGTGAAGTATCCAGTATAAGTAAATTCAGAGACAGAAGGCAGATTGGTGGTTGCCGGGGGGGGGGGGGGGGGAGGGGGAGGGGAGCACATGACAGACAGGGATGGGTTTCTCTGGGGGTGATGAGACTGTTTTGGAACTACATAATGCTGATGGTTTCGCAACGTTGCCAGTGTGCTTGATGCTGCCGAACTGCACGCTTCAAAATAGTGAATTTTATGCTATGTGAATTTGACGTCAATTAAAAAGAAAAAAATCAGAGCCCGAGTCAGCACTGAACTGGTGGGAAGGCTCGTGGCTCTGTAGGCGCTCAGAGCAGGAAGCCCCAGGGCCAAGGCCTGGCTTTCTGGCACAAGTATATTCCCACTCTTCCTGAGCTCATGTCTCACACAGACTCTCCTCCAGCACCCGTCGTGCACAGGCAGCCCCGGTGCCCGGCCCGCAGAGGCGCTCTGACAGCGGTTCGTGTGCCTCGGGTGGCGCCACGGGGGACCTCCTTGCCCGGCTCTTTTTAGCATCCTGGTGGTGAAATGCCACAATGCATGACAGGGTCTATAAATGTGCCTGCAGGTTTGGCATTTATGTTTGCCACCTTTGTACAAATATTATTTCCCATTGCTACCCAGTTTTTATAATGTCAATATACTAAGATCTACCGCTCCGCATTACATTTTATACACAGTGCAGCTTTCTTTATACCCTAGAGCGCATGTGTTTTTCTAACTCGACTTTCGGAAATAGTTGGTTTTCAAAGAGGTGTCGCAGGAGACTTGCCGTTGGCAGTGAAATAAGTTGTTTGTTTTTTTTTTTTATTGTGCTGCGGAGCAACCCAGGTGATAGGATCCTTAATTCCAATTCACCTTTAACATTCAAGTTATATTTTTATTACAGCTTGAAGTCCATTGTGAGGGATCATTACCTGCAGAGATTCGTTTCCTTCGGGAAGGTTCTTCCTTGGTGATGTAATTTAAATTCAGGGAGCTGGAAACAAACACCAGCATCTCATATTTCGAGCTGGTGGCAGAAAAGTCTGCTGGTGCCCAGGAAACTGTAAAACAAAGCACTTTCTCTACCTATGGGTCTTCCTCCTGCTGGGTTCTCATCAGGGCATTCTGAAGTGCCAACTGGACCTCTCGGTCAGCAGAATTCCCTAGAAGGCAAGGGCAGTGGACGTCTGAAAGGGGACTTGAACTTCTTACTGTCTCTGTATCTGATTCCTCACTTTGATCTTTCAGTTTTCCTGCTTGTCTTTCCTCACCTCTCCTTCCAGGGAAATGTTTCCCTGAGTTTTCACTGTTCAAACCGTATGCCATCTGGGAGCCGAGAAAGCCTCTCCGCGTCTGTCTGTCTTGTGTTCTCCGGCAGAGACGTGATGAGGCCGCAGCCAGGCAGAAAGATGGCCACCGAGTGAGCGGGGTGGAAAGGGCAATTCTTAATCAGCAGTCACCACTTTGGGAAAGAAAAAGGCAATTTAATTAATTGCCCAAAGCCGGTGCTGAGGACAGAGCCTGCGGAAGCTTCTCTAGAATTCGAGAAGATTATTACAGACTGTACATTCAGCTCTTAGGATAAGTACCAAAACTCAGACATCATATGTTCTGACATGTCTATTATTTATATGGAAATCTGGGTTTTGCAAAAGAGTTTTCCGAGAGACCTTTGGGTTCATTTTCCTGCAAGCTCAGAGAGTTAGTGTCTATCTGCCTGGCATGTCCCTCTCCTTGGGCGTCCTTAAAATGTGGCCCAGTGAGGTCACATTTCACCGTTTCTGGCCACCCTGCCACTGGGATTGCCGAGCTGAAAAAATTCTCCCTCTTTATAGCCTAATTCCATCACGCCTAAGTAAGACTCTGGCATAAAAACACAATTGGTGCAAAGAGTTTGAGGACTCTTTCTGGAGCTGAAATCAGAGTCTTCCTTTCAGATGCCAGACAGGGTGAGCATTTGGGGCTTAATGAAAACGGTCTCGCCCGCCCAGCAACTTGATGCAGCCCCTCTGGATTGCTAAACAGAACGCTCAGGGGACACATGTTTGCACATAGCAGCAGCAGTAGCTAGAGCAACGAGAGCAGTGGCTAGTAAGCCTTTATCGAGCATTCACTCTGAGCCAGACACTGTGCCACGGGCTTTGTCATAAAGTCCTGAGGTCTTGGAAGGATGATGAAGGTAAGCTGCTTTCTAAAGGAAGTGGTTAAAAAAATGTGCTGTGGAGTCAGACAGACCATATTAGTTAAGAGAAGTTCAGCTGCAAGTGACCCAAAACCCCAAAACAGCAATGGCTTAAGTAGAATAGTTTGATTTCCCTGCCTTGGAAAAGCTTGGTTAGGGAATCCAGAGCCAGCACGGCAGCTGGTGGCTGATCAGAGTCTTGGCTTCCCGTAACCCAGCATCACCATCCTAATACATGTCTCCCACCTCATGGCACAAGGTAGCTGCTTGAGCTCAAGCCATAGTGCCTGCATTCCAGCAGCAAGAGAGGGGAGAACAATAGTTCTACCTATCTCCCATTGGCCACAACTCAGTTACAACTAGATCTAACTGCAAAAGAAGCTGGGAAATGTAGTCTTCATTCTGGATGGCCATTTGCCCAATTAAATTTGGGGGTTCTGGTACTCAAGGAAGAAGAGAATGGATAAAGAGGTGCAGATGGCTGTCTCTGCCGTGGAGACCTAGATGCAAGCTAGCTGTTTACCTCGGGTGAATTAGGATCTGCCTTCTGAATATCATGCCTTTATCCATAAAATTAGGTAAATACTGGTACTTGAGAGGATTGTCATGGAGAATACATAAGAATGTCTTCAATGTGTAGTGTAGGGCCTTTTGTAAGCAAAGGCTCAACAAACGGTGAGAATTAACATCATTCCCAGGATAAGTACAACCTCTAATTCTTCAGTCTGAGGCCAGGCTCCATTACTAGGGATAGGGACTTGGTAAACCATGTAATTTATTTTACACTTTGTAGTTTACACAACATGTCTACACACCTGGCCTCACTTAAATTCCACAGTAACTCAGTGTGTAGGTCTTCTTGCCCCCTGCCAGTAGAGAGGCTGGTCCCCCCCAGTAGAGAGGCTGGCCGCCCCCAGTAGAGAGGCTGCCCCACCCAGTAGAGAGGCTGGCCCCCCCCAGTAGAGAGGCTGCCCCCCCAGTAGAGAGGCTGGCCCCCCCAGTAGAGAGGCTGCCCCCCAAGTAGAGAGGCTGCCCCCCCCAGTAGCGAGGCTGCCCCCCCCAGTAGAGAGGCTGGCCCAAGGACTCAGCGCATCCCTCTGATATCAAATCCAGTGCTCTCTTCATTTCTCCTATGTTTATACACATTCTTTCACATGGGAAGAATAAAAGAGAAACAACATTTGACATAGAACGTTAAGTACATACCACTTTGTTCCAGTGATTTATTAGCCAACACACACACACACACACACACACACACACACACACACACACACGGACACATGGACACACGGATATAGGAATGGATATATATATATCTCTCCAATGGTGAGTCTAAGAAATTTGGAGGAAATGCTTCTCTTTTGCCTGTTAGTTCATTTATTTATAAAACCTGTTTCGATTTACTAAGCACCTCCTATGTGCCAGGCATTGTGCTAAGCCCTGGAATGTAGTGATGAACAGACACGCCACCTCTTTGCTTGTATGGAGCTTGGCGTTCTATGGGGCAAAGAATCGAGGTCATCACATTATCACAAAACAAGGGCACGCTTACTTATAAATGGCACTGCAAAAACACACAGTGCCCCAAGAGTGTGGGTCCCAACCCTACATCACTGACAAACTGAGACCTTTGCCACTGGAAAGGAAGAAGGAGGGCCAAGATGGACCTTGTTGCCAAATATAAATAGTGAGAAAAGCATCCTCTATTCCCTAAGGCTCCTTGACATCTGCTGAACGTTCATGCATGCACTTACGTGCCTGTTTGTTCATTTAATCTTTCTCGGTCATTTAACACCATGTAGTACAGTGACCCAGAGCATGAACCCTTAAGACAGAGAGATTCAAACTGGTTAAGATCCTGGTTCTGTCTCTCACTAGCCCATTAACTAATCCTGTACAACATGGGCTAACTTCTTCGCCCTTCAGTCTTCTCATCTGTAAAATGGGGGTAAATAATAGTATACCTACTTCATAGGGTTACTGAGAGCATTAAAGTAAGTTACTACATTTGAAGCACTTCAAATAGCATATGGCACAGAGTAAAGCCAACGTAAGCGCTGGCTCAGGGTGGTGAAGACGTTGCTGCTGCCGCTGCTGCTAACTGACGGGAAGGGACGGGAGTGATAATGATGAAGGAGATGGTGACACTGAGGAAGACGAGGAAGACGGTGGCGATGATGGTGTTGATTGTATGGGGTTATTGAGTCTCCGCTGTGTGCCAAGCACTACCCTTGGTGCCGTGTGCGCAGAGAGGAACGGAGAGAATCTCTGCCTCCATTCCCCCAGTACGGCATGGAGCAAACACATCCAAAGGTGACCGCAGGGCAGGGTAAATGCAGTGGATTAGCAAAAGGGATCTGGGCTGCAGGGCTGGGCTTGTCTGCTCCCCTACTCCCCACGTGGGACCTGGAAAGGGAGAGGAGGCATGGGAGAGCCGTGGCTCCCCTTTCTGGAAGCCTCCATGGGAAGGCTTCTATGCAGGGCGTGTGGCGGGGGCAGGGTATATCAAAAGGCAGTCATGGCTCCATCCAGCAGTCTAGAAGCCCGCCTGCAGCACAGTGTATAGTCATTGCTTCTCACAGAGAGAAAGTGGCCAGGATCCTCCGGGGCTGAGGCCCTCAGCTGGTGCGCGTCCTGGGTGCCTCGATCTGGTTCTTCGACACTGCAGTGCAGGCCCCGGCGCTGTGCGATGATCCATACCAATGAGTGTGTGGGCCGTGGAGAGCCTCTGCTGATCCAGGGCTAATTTTTTAGCAAACACGTAGCTCAAACGCCTGATATTCCCCTTTATTTCATTCCCAGTTAAAAGGAGTTTGTGCCCATTTAAGCCGCAAGGGCACACATTAGATAAATCAGTACATCTTTGCCATTTTGTCACTCTTAATTTTTTGTTAATTTAATTAGGATAGGAATAGTCAAGTGTAGGTGTGCTGAATCACAGACCGGAAAACCCCATCAATCACTGCAGTGTGCGACCAGGCGTGCGCGCGGCCTTAGTCAGGAGCACGGCTGTGGCTTTGGGCGCCTGGCAGGGACCCTGAGCTGCTTGGCCTCCAGCTCCTGGCCGCCCCCAACAAACAGACACCTGCCTCCCCTCCCCGAGTCTCAGCCTCCTTTAGGGCAGCTTCTCTCTCCTGCCCCGTGCCTCTAAGGGGGTCTGGTGCCCCCTACTGTCCTTTGGGGGATGCCTGCTTCTCAAAGCCCTTCTGAAGACTTGAGATCTGAGGTTAAGCAGCCTTTGTGTTAAAAGGGGGCTTCATCCCCTGTGGGAGCCTCCCTCTCCAGGACCCCTGCCTGCCCCCTCCTGACTTAGAAGCTGCTGCCTTAATTTCCAACTCAGGGCCTGATGGGACCCCCAGGCCCTGAGTGTGAGGCGGGCTGGCCAGAAGGTCATTCCATAGGCTGTCAGGACGGGGTGGGGTCCCCGGGACACCTGCCAGTCCAGCTCCCATTTAGGAAGAATGTTTGGTCCGAGGAGAAATGGCTGGCGCTTTGCACACCCACAGGCACGTACCGCAGCCCTGGGATGGGAGCCGTGAAAGGCCCGCCCTGCTAGCCTTCTTCACACCCTCATTGGAGCCCTGAATCTGTTGCATCCGGAGGGGCTGAACGGAGCAGGTGAGGCTGGGATCTTTTATGACCAGACGTAAGTGGCAAGGGGTAAAAGGAGTCCGGGGACACGTCTGACCACATCCCAGGCCACAGTGGGACTCTGCCTGTCCCCACAGTGGGGACCTCTGTCTGGGAACTGTTCACAGGCCGGGGATAGACCCGGGACACCCAGTGGTGAGCCCCAGCTGCAGGAGACTGTACTCTACCTGGGGGACATTGGGGCCTCCCAGCCTCAGGGGGTGCTAGTGCCTCCCTGACTGTAGGGCCCTGCCCTCTATCCCCACTTACTGTCCCCCTGTCCCTGTTGTCTGTTTGCTATTAACAGGACACTTGATTTTAGCTGGACAGCAGCAAGCAATATTTCCAGAGCAAATAAAGCTGCGTAGACATTTGCTCCAGGCGTTTTACATTTCAACTTTAATATGTTTATTTCAGCCTTGCTGTTTGGATAGCATCTCTGTGGGGATGTCTGTGATGTTTAAATTTCCTGCCCACAGGCCAGTACTTGAAGTGAGGGGAACCAGGCAGACTGGGGAGGGTCCTGAGAGGCCACTGCGCAGCCTGGAGCGGGCAGTTGAAGAAGCAGCTGCACGAGGAGGAGCAGCAGACCCCAGGGACATGGGCTGGTGAGGCCATGCCAGCTGCTTGGAGATGCCCCCCAAAGTGCTCGACCGGGCAACGACCTGGTCGTGTGTTGAGCTGATGCCGTACTCACCTCTCCTGTGGGGTCAGCACTCTCCAGTTTCCAAAGTGACTTTGGGGTGCCTTTCCACCCCCTGCCCTCCCCGCAAAGCTCAGCTCGGGCCCCACCCTGCCCGCCACTCCCATCCACATCCTGCCCTCCTGGCCCCAAGTGCTTCTGACTGTCTGATTGGAAACCCGGGGCTTAGCCGGCGGTTCTGCACCGTCGCGTGCAGTTTGCACATCTTGCCACGTGCCCGAGGCTCACTCACTCAGAAGTTCCGGGCTGCACACGACTCTGGGCGCCCCCTGGCATCACACCCCCGTGCCTCCCTCAGAGTTCCCTCTGAAGGGCCCCTCCGAAGCCTGTCCTTCACTCCCCGAGGCTCCTGCACACCGTGAGCGAGCTAAAGGCAGACCCCTTGGGAAAGCTACTTTCACGGTGACCGTTGTCGAGCAGAGGCGCTGATGCCCGGCCCTGTGATGGGCTGGGGGACGCTGCACACCGGAAGATGACCTGTTGTCAGAAAAGCTGCATTTTTGAGCCCATCTTTCCATCTGGGACCAGTCTGCCCTGAATCGTCCACATGGTTTTGAGTCCATTTCACAGACCCATGATGCAGAGCTTAGTAACCATCCCGTGTGGAGTTCCGCCGACCCCCTTGACCTCAGGAACCTCAGCAGCCATCCAGCTGAGCTGCTCAGCACAAGAGAGGGATGCAGCGACCAGAGGCTGGCACGCGGCACTGTCCTCTGGGAGGCTGCAGCCCCTAAGCCTCCCTGATGGTGAGGTGGGGTGGAGGCAATGCCAGCCTTGCCGAGGGCCCGGCCCCGACATGTGGTTTCCAGCTGTGGC